>NC_084747.1:6875522-6893022 GCF_033978785.1 Entelurus aequoreus
TTAAACAGACAAAGAAGCAAGGAATCATGCAGAGACAGAGTTCAGTTTAGCTCATGAGAAGAACGCATGGAGCTGCACACTTAGTCACAGTCTCGCCCTATGCTCTAAGGTACAGCTCCCGCGTCCCTCTATTTATTCAGGGATTCCCCAGTCAACATCACTGAAGCCGCCTCTAAAAGGAGTGGTCACACATATCATGCAAAGCAGCTCCAGTACGCACAATACGTGACGGAATGTGCTGGGGGCCTTGTGATTTCGCCTTGTCTCTGCTTCGTCTGCGTGCTGTCGTCTTATCTTCGTTGAGGTCCTTGAAGTCCTTGGCTGTTAGCGGGCCAAAACAAAGATAACATCTGCGGCTGAGGCCACCCCTCAGACAAGAAGTTTTTGTCCTTGCACAGATAGAAAAAGTACAGCTTGAGCACAATAGCTAATAACTATAGTAACGGACTTTAAGCATACTAAAGTTGTGTGATAATATATACATGATTATTCTAACAATTGTGAAACCCAATATCTAAGTTACATGTTTAAACCAGTGTGGGTGGTACTAGGAGCAGGTGGGTGAAGTGTCTTGCCCAAGGACACAACGGCTTTGACTAGGTTGGCAGAAGCGGGGATCGAACCTGGACCCCTCAAAATGCTGGCACGGCCACTCTACCAACCGAGCTATACCGCCCCATAAATAAGATAAACTACTACCCAACTAATGAGGTTACAAGGCTAGAAAGGACAAACAGTAAACACACATGCTGATGTTAGCTCACACAGGACCCAATATTTGCTGCACAATGCCCTCAATCTCTTCTTGGATACAATTTGAGTCCTTTAGGGGAAGTAGATACAAATTCTCCTCCATTGTTTGTTCCAGTGTCTCATTATGACCGATGATGCGTTCAGTGTCGCTTGGTTTTCCCAGACGTCTCCATCCTCCTCCGCGGAGCGGAGGAAAATAAGTTGATACCATGGAATATTTATCACAGAGGTACAAGCTGTATCCAATGATGTCAGCAATGAAACAAAACACAATATTACATGTGGCAAAATGCAGTTTTGCAGTGGTTACCTTTCATCATGCATTTCATTCATTCGCCGCGCCAGACCCGACTAATCCCATCAGCTCCCACAGCAGCGCCCTCCTTTAGTTGACACGTTATTGCCCCCCAATTGCATTTATGTCACGCAGATGCGATTGTGTCGGCGGCTAAAGCAATAAGAGCCCGCTCGGCATTTTTATTTTTCATCTTCAAAAGCAAGGTGACGTGTTTTTTTTCTTCAATTTCGTGGCTGGTCCACTCTCTGTTGATTTAGCCCACAAGTGGCTGGAGGAGACGATGGAGGCAGACACTTTATTGTACAGTCCTTTATACTTGGATTCCTGTGGGGAAATAAAGAGTTTTATTTTAGATGTGCCCTAGCTTATTGTTTACTAATATGGGCAGTGGCTATTGGAGCTTTGTGTGTGTGTGTGTGTGTGTTTGTGTGGAGTGATATTATGTTTTGGATGAAGCTTTTCAGATGCAACTCTTTCCCATTCTTGCTTGATGTACAGCTTAAGTTGTTCAACAGTCCGGGGTCTCCGTTGTCGTGTTTTACGCTTCATAATGCGCCACACATTTTCAATGGGGCACAGGTCTGGACTACAGCCAGGCCAGGCTAGTACCCGCACTCTTTTACTACGAAGCCACGCTGTTGTAACACGTGCAAAATGTGGCTTGGTGTTGTCTTGCTGAAATAAGCAGGGGCGTCCATGAAAAAGACGCTGCTTGGATTGACATATGTTGCTCCAAAACCTGTGTGTACCTTTCAGCATTAATGGTGCCTTCACAGATGTGTAAGTTACCCATGCCTTGGGCACTAATACACCCCCATACTGTCACAGATGATGGCTTTTGAACTTTGCGCCTATAACAATCCGGATGGTTCTATTCCTCTTTGGTCCGGAGGACACAACGTCCACAGTTTCCAAAAACAATTTGAAATGTGGACTCGTCAGACCACGGAACACTTTTCCACTTTGCATCAGTCCTTCTTAGATGAGCTCGGGCCCAGCGAAGTGCTGCAAGGGGTTCTGGGTATTTGTTCTGTTGTGTTTATGTTGTGTTACGGTGCGGATGTTCTCCCGAAATGTGTTTGTCATTCTTGTTTGGTGTGGGTTCACAGTGTGGCGCATATTTGTAACAGTGTTAAAGTTGTTTATATGGACCCTCAGTGTGACCTATATGGCTGTTGACCAAGTATGCGTTGCATTCACTTGTGTGTGTGAAAAGCCGTAGATATTATGTGACTGGGGGACACGCGAAGGCAGTGCCTTTAAGGTTTATTGGCGCTCTGTACTTCTCCCTACGTCCGTGTACACAGCGGCGTTTTAAAAATTCATAAATTTTACTTTTTGAAACTGATACCGATAATCTTTAAACCAATACCGATAATTTCCGATATTACATTTTAAAGCATTTATCGGCCGATAATATCAGCAGTCCGATATTATCGGCCATCTCTAATTTGAAATATATATTTTTTAAGAATTAATTTCTGAAAAGCCTTTTTTAAGACAAATTAGACTTTTGAGCCCCCACATTACAAGCTTTTTTTAAATTGTTTTTTAATTTCTATATTTTAAAAAAAATAAACGTTAATCAAATTATTTGTATTTTCTGTACAAAAAAAACAATAATGGTAAAGAAATTGTTCAATAATTAAATTTCACTGCAAAATGATGGGGAGGGGGAGGTGCGCAAAACAATATATTCACATCTAAATCACAATTATTATCTAATGCGGTTCTAAATCGAGTCACAATTTGTAAAAATCAAAAATAATGATTTTAAATAAAAAAATTGCAATTTTATTTAGGACTACATTTTTGAAAAATTCGTTTTTTAGGCCATATACACGCTTACTCGCTGCACACATATGTCCATGTCAGCCGCCATTAGGAGGTTTTGTAACCTGTAACCTATTAAAAAGTTTTTATTATTATTTTTACACCAAATAATGTATTTAAAGAATCGGTTTGAATCAAGAATCGTGTTGAATAAAGATTCGATTCTGGATTGAAACGTCAAACCAAAAATTGTAATATAATCGTGAGTTGTTGCAAAATTCCCACCCATAGTGGCCATGGATCAATTGGTAGCCATGGTTTTTGTTTTTAACTGTCCAGCGCCAACCCTGCAAATAAGTGATAAGAGATAAGATTTATTGCTTGCAAAATTTTTCGCTTTAAGATTAAAATCAACTTCAGTCACAGAAAAAATCATGAAATTATTTGTACAGAACAAGCTGTTAAATCCTATCATGTTACTACTCTTTTTCAAGAAATCCTGGAAAAAATAACATCAGAATCATAATTATAAATAATCCCATTATTATTATTGAGGACATCAGAAACAGGCCAGCGAGTTAAGTGATTCGTCAGGTGGTTAATGGACAATTGTTTGCATGTGTGTGTGTGTGTGTGTGTGTGTGTGTGTGTGTGTGTGTGTGAGTGTGTGTGTGTGTGTGTGTGTGTGTGCGTGACTCCACTCCAGGTCTCTGGGTCAGAGTTCTTGACACACACTCACACACAGCAGGGCGACAAAATAATTAAGTTTGACTATGATTGACACACACACACACACACACACACGCACATACACACACACACACACGCACACACACACACACACACACACAGGACACTGCTTTCCCATCATCAGCAAAGATTGACAACACAGTCATCCTCTTAAGTCATCCTCATGAATCACTTAGAAACAAGTCTCCCCATGCTTTTGCTTCCATTTGCTTCGCCAGTCACAAGACCGTGTTTACTTCTTTCCTCTCATGTTACACATGACAATATGGAATGAATCACAACCTCGGGGGAAATGTAGGCACCTGCAAATTCAGATATCAAATAAACTGTATTGATATCATCATAGAATATCGCCCAGTGCAAACAAAAAGGACACATAAGAGGGGGTGGGTCGGAGGGGGGAGTTGGGGAGGACCGAGTTGTCCTCCCTAGCATCACAAGTATTTTTTTTATACAAAACATTGGAGCCATGACAAAATATCCAATTATCCATATTTGTTAAAAAAATTAAATATGGCACCGTTTTATTTTATGTGAATCATATTACGCCTATACTGGCTCACCTGCACTGGCTTCCTGTGCACTTAAGATGCGACTTTAAGGTTTTACTACTTACGTATAAAATACTACACGGTTTAGCTCCAGCCTATCTCGCCGATTGTATTGTACCATATGTCCCGACAAGAAATCTGCGTTCAAAGAACTCCGGCTTATTAGTGATTCCCAGAGCCAAAAAAAAGTCTGCGGGCTATAGAGCGTTTTCTTTTCGGGCTCCAGTACTCTGGAATGCCCTCCCGGTAACAGTTAGAGATGCTACCTCAGTAGAAGCTTTTAAGTCCCATCTTAAAACTCATTTGTATAATCTAGCCTTTAAATAGACCCCCCCTTTTTTAGACCAGTTGATCTGCCGTTTCTTTTCTTCTCTCCTCTTCTCCCCTGTCCCTTGCGAGGGGGAGTTGCATAGGTCCGGTGGCCATGGATGAAGTGCTGGCTGTCCAGAGCCGGGACCCCGGGTGGACCACTAGCCTGTGCATCGGTTGGGGACATCTCTGCGCTGCTGACCCGTCTCCGCTCGGGATGGTTTCCTGTTGGCCCCGCTGTGGACTGGACTCCCGCTGATGTGTTGGATCCACTGTGGACTGGACTTTCACAATGTTATGTCAGACCCACTCGACATCCGTGGCTTTCGGTCTCCCCTAGAGGGGGGGGGGGGGGGGGGGGGGTTACCCACATATGCGGTCCTCTCCAAGGTTTCTCATAGTCATTCACCGACGTCCCACTGGGGTGAGTTTTTCCTTGCCCGTATGTGGGCTCTGTACCGAGGATGTCGTTGTGGCTTGTACAGCCCTTTGAGACACTTGTGATTTAGGGCTATATAAATAAACATTGATTGATTGATTGATTGAATCAGTAACTGGTAGCACGGGGCAGCACGGTGAAACAGGGGTTAGTACGAGAGTCTCACTATACTTAGACTTAGACAAACTTTATTGATCCACAAGGGAAATTGTTCCACACAGTAGCTCAGTTACAAAGGATGGAAAGTGTAAGGATGGAAAGTATAATGCAGGTATAAAGTAGACAAAAAATGTACCGTAGTAGCAATATAAAATATAACATATATGTTGTTTTTTTTTTACTGGCATCTGTTTGTCTCGAGAGACAATAGAGTTTTGTGCTCAAATGTCAATTCCTGTGCAACGCCTGTTGTGACTATATAAGCCAATTCTTGACAGACATGCTTTGTTGCAGTTCCTGCACACATATTGTATTGTTGGTTGATTCAGTGGGGGTGTGACTGTTCGCTTTCTACGTTCACGCTTCTCCTCCCATTGTCTTACTCTTCTTAAGTCACTCTGATGGACGCCCTCCTCCACTAACTTCCTCCGTTTCCCACGTTCAGCTGAAGAAGCTTCCCAGTTTAATGGGTTGATGTCACTGGCCTTCATATCACGCTTACACACATCTTTAAATGGAAGGACAGGTCTTCTCACAGCCCTTGTTCCAGAGGCCAGTTCTCCGTACAGGATGTCTTTTGGAATGCGAGTGTCATCCATTCGACTTACATGGCCAAGCCATCTCAGACGTCGTTGTGTAAGGAGAGCGAAGATTGTCTTCATTCCTGTTTTCTCGAGGATATCCTTATTCGGGATGCGATCCTGCCATTTAATTCCCAGAATCCGCCTTAGGCACCGAAGATGGAAGGAGTTCAAACGGCGCTCTTGGCGTGCATACGAGGTCCATGACTCACTGCCATATATGCATACTTGCCAACCCTCCCGTTTTTAGCGGGAGAATCCCGGTATTCAGGGCCTCTCCCGACAATCTCCCGGCAGAGATTTTCTCCCGACAAACTCCCGGTATTCAGCCGGAGCTGGAGGCCACGCCCCCTCCAGCTCAATGCGGACCTGAGACTGAGTGGGGACATCCTGTTCTCACGTCCGCTTTCCCACAATACAAACAGCTTGCCTAACGAATTCAAACGAATGGAAACAAGAATTTCAGTTCATCCAGGACAGTTCGAAGGGGAAGGTGTATGTTGCCTGTAAATATGTAGAACAGACTTCTCCATTGAACACGGTGGCCGAAATGATATACTCATCATGAACGGAGAAGTTAAACAGGACAATACTGCCATCTAATGGATAGCCACCGGAACACTGAAATTCAAGTATTTCTTTTATGTAAATAAAATAAATAAATATATATATATATATATATATATATATATATATATATATATATATATATATATATATATATATATATATATATATATATATATATATATATATATATATATGAAATATATATGAAATACTCGAGTTGGTGAATTCTAGCTGTAAATAACCACGCCCCCAACCACGCCCCCCCCCGACCAAGCATCCCCCACCGCCCCCACCCCCTACCCCCCACCTCCCGATATTGGAGGTCTCAAGGTTGGCAAGTATGCATATATGTAATATTTACATATTATATATACAGTATATAATATATAGTGATATATTATATTATTATATTATATTAAATTTTTATATAATATATACAATATATAACAATGACCATGTGCAATATTACAGTATATGTAACAGCTGGAGCATAAAATAGAGAGTAGATCCAGCAGAAAATAGATATTATAAACTGTGGAGGGGGGCGTGGCCTGCGGACCTGCAGCGGAGCGGGGTGTGCCAGGACCGGCTTCGAGATCAGCGACAGGTGCGTAGATGGCCCACCTGGGCGTGTTTATCTAATCACCTGTCGCTCTGTTAAAGGCAGCAGCCGGGAAGGAGAAGGGGGTTGATGGTGGAGCACGAGCACGAGCCGAGCGAGAGCGAGACTGAGGAAACAAAGACAATTGCTGAAAAGCAGAAAGTCAATTTATTACAAAATAAAAACATTGTTGTAATCCTGGAGGAGCCTGGCATGTCGGTCATTGGTGGTCCGAAGAACCCGGAAGCACAAGTCTTCCACATAAACAAAGACAGGTAGCTAACATACGAAGGTCCTGGGTTCGATCCTGGGCTTGGGATCTCTCTGTGTGGAGTTTGCATGTTCTTCCCGTGACTGCGTGGGTTCCCTGCGGGTTCTCCGGCTTCCTCCCACCTCCAAAGACATGCACCTGGGGATAGGCTGATTGGCAACACTAAATTGGCCCTAGTGTGTGAATGTGAGTGTGAATGCTGTCTATCTGTGTGAGACCTGCAATGAGGTGGCGACTTGTCCAGGGTGTACCCCGCCTTCCGCCCATGTGCAGCTGGGATCGGCTCCAGCACCCCCCTGCCACCCCAAAAGGAACAATCAGTAGAAAATGGATGGATGGATGGTAACCGGTACCCATCCCTATACTTGGCTTGGACTATTACTGTATTGTATGCTACAACATCATTTGGCTCTGTGGTCTCTTCATCTGACGCACCGATTTTGATGTAGCGGCTACTGTTTCAGATAGCCGGCCTACCTTTGATGGGTGCACTTAAAGGTGTGGGGTGGATGGTGGGTGCAAGGAGGAGGATAACCTGTGGATTGAAATGGTGTGCCCCTCCCTCCCGGCATCACCGTCTCTCCCCACCTTGTGCCTGCCACTCCATCCCCTTGATTCTGAGAGGCTGCGGTCACAAAGGGAGAGGGCTCGGGTTGCGGCGGTGCATTCACCCACCCACTTTGTTTTCAAATGGTTTTGTTTAGTTGTGACACTGTGGACACCGAACACCTCGCAGGAATAGTCTGCGTGGGGGCGTCCAGATAGCGGGTGGCTGCTGCTGTGAGGAGCTAAAGCAGCACCATCCTCATCCCTCTGGACTTTTTTTTCCCCCAAATAGTAGTTTGCTCGCACCCTTGTACCCTACGCCCACCTTTCCCACTTTTCGCCTGGAGACGTGCTGTTAAATCGTTTGCCTCTCCAGTGTTTAAGTAGATTAACTCAGCAGGATCTCAACTCTCAAGGGTTAAGATGTGCTCATCTTGTGGTTGTCCAAGGAGTCAAAAGTGCTGAGCTGTCAACCTATTGTCCAGCACAGCTTCGAAGGGGTCGGGGAGTGAGGCTCACCAACATACTTTCCCGCAGCCACACCAACTCGCATCTGTTACATAAGAAAATGTAATAATCTTAGAGAAAAATGTAATTTAAAACATTTGTACGCACGTACAACACTTAAGACCTTCAGTATATCAGTATGTGGAATTCAATTATGGAATGGATTAAGCAAAGAAATCCAACAATGTACTAATTTAAACCACTTCAACAAACTCTTCAAATTTAAAGTGTTTACAAAGTACAAAGAAGAAGATGCATGATAAACATTCTGAATTTATTTCATCCATCCATTCATTTTGTAGATAATCTTATTTATCTCACCATATGAAATATAACTTACTTCACTAATTATTATTGATTTATTTATTTGTATTATTACTTATGGAGTATATTGTGAATAAATTGAGAACACACTGCAAAAAGTCAGTGTTCAAAAACAAGAAAAAAAATACAAAAGTTAGGGGCATTTTACTTGAACTAAGCAAAATTATCTGCCAATAGAACAAGAAAATTTGGCTTGTCAAGTATTTTCTCACTAATAACAAGTGCACTTTTCTTGATAGAAAAAACAAGACTTTTTTCTCAATATGTTGAAAAATATTTTTTAATTAAGTAAATGCTAGTGCCATTATCTTGACATAATGATATGCGCTCTGCATTACATTTCTTGCATTTTCCCATCGATAACATGACATCATCGCGCCAAGTGCGTGCTCTTTCAGTCAATTAGTGCGCAAGGAATATATATATATATACATATATATATATATATATATATATATATATATATATATATATATATATATATATATATATATATATATATATATATATATATATATATTTTTTTTTTTTTACAGCCCGGCCCCCGACCAAATTTTTTTTTATTGTAATTTTGAAGAATTTATCTGAATGTGCATGAACTATTTCTGTTCAAAATAGTTAGAAATGTCACATGTTAAATGTTTAAATATCAACTGTCAGTTTGCTGTACTGTGCCAACTGTACTACTATATAAGTACGTATGTTTTATTGTTTCATTGAAAATAAAACCACAAAGTCCATTTGGCTGTCATCTGTTTTAATTATGAGACACAATTGTGTCAAAATCATGATTTTTTATTTCATGCTTGAAATAAGAAATTCTTACTTTGAAAAAGCAGTTTTATACTTGTGAGTGTTGATGACACAGCTTTGTAACAGTTGATATTCTATTTTCAAGCATGTTTTACTCAATATAGGTCATAACATCTCAGCAACAAGCTGTAATATCTTACTGAGATCATTTAGGACCAAAACACTTAAAACAAGTAAAACACTCTAACATAAAATCTGCTTAGTGAGAACAATTATCTTATCAGACAGAAAATAAGCAAATATCACCCTTATTTGAGATATTTAATCTTACTTAGATTTCAGTTTTTGCAGTGCAGGAAGTGAACACAAGTTTTAGCAACTGCTATGTAAAAAGAAAAAGGGGTAGGATTAAATAAGCTCTGCTTCTTCCTACTCCTTTTTGAAGATGTTGAATAGAGAGACTGGAAATTGTGATGTATCATGTTGTATGCATGCATGTTCCAAATAAACACAAACACATCGCAACTCAACTCAAATGTTACACTGATTTTAATCAGTTTCATAAATATGAGCTGGAGCAAGATCCCCTATCAGGATCCAAATCGGGAATTAGAACGCCACATAATAAGTGAACAAACTATGAAAAAGTGACTTTTGGTCATACTGAAGTTTCACACCAATTTTAATCCAAATTCGATATGCAATTTTGCAGCTATATTTTCATCTATGTATATGTGATCTGTATCCAGAAGCCTAATCAGGATCCACATTCGGAATTGGGATCCTGCTCATCAACAAAAGCGAACAAATAATGAAAAGTTTATACTGAAGATGACAGAATTTAATTCAAGTGTGCTCGAAGTGTTGCACCAAATTTAATTAAGAAATTGCCCAAAGTTATTAAGGTTTGCAGGAATATGATTTGTATTTGATTTGCTCTCTTGGTTGCTTTGTTGGGTCTGCTCCTGTCTCTGGCCATGCTCCCCACACCCCAGTAGACGATGGCATGGAACACCGCAGAGGGCACCACAGTGTATGTGTATTTTTAGTTTTTTTGTTGTTGTTTTACTTTTGTGGCTGTGTACTCTTTTAATGTCCTTTGTGTTCTTTGATGTTTCCCTCTTACACACATGTTTATGTGTGCTGTGGCTATGTGTTTTTTTCCCCTTGGCCTCAGTCTGGACCCCCTCTCCAGGGGCCCAGGCTTAGACTGAATATTTATTTTTTATTTTTTGTAATGGGCGCCGGAAGTTGGCAGACCCGTCAGCGATCCTGTTCTGTCTCCCTGTAATGTTTGTCTGCTCTTGAATGGGATTGTGCTGAAAATCTTAATTTCCCCTCTTTCCTGATTCTGATTCTGGTTCTGTATGAGTGTGGTTATGGTTTTACCAAAGCTTCCCAACAATTTCTTTGGTCATACTTAAAGGGGAACTGAACTTTTGTTGGAATTTTGTCTATCGTTCACAATCATTATGAGAGACAAGAACACACGTCTTTTAACATTTTTTTAACGATTTTAAAGATGATAAAAAATACTTGAAAGATCTGGCTAAATTGAGCCACCGTTGTAGCCTTAAAAGCCCTCTAAAATAACTTAGAAATCCTCCAGCAACGTTTTATTACACAGTGCAAGTCTTACCATCCAAATCGCTGCCGTTGTGTCCTTGGGCAGGACACTTCACCCTTGCCCCCGGTGCCGCTCACACTGGTGAATGAATGATGAATGATGGGTGGTGGTCGGAGGGGCTGTAGGCGCAAACTGGCAGCCACGCTTCCGTCAGTCTACCCCAGGGCAGCTGTGGCTATGAAAGTAGCTTACCACCACCAGGTGTGAATGAACGATGGGTTCTCACTTCTTTTTGAGAAAATTTGCGCGGTCCGCCATTGTAGTCCGTACCGACACCGTAGTCGATAAGCTTCTTCTTTTTCTCCATCTTCTAATGGGACATTCATCCTCCGCTGTTGCCATTTCTAATATAAAGTAGCGTAAAATTCACACTTACTGTATATCTCTCTATGGAAGCGCTAAAAACTACCGGTATAGTGAGTTTACATTATTCCCCCAAGAAACTTTAGTTATTATAGAGTTCCGGTCGGACGGTTTTTCACGGGACACATTTCGGCGTTGTTTTTTTGACACTTCTTCCACTCCCGTCCTTGCACGCTACACCGCTACACCAAAGATGACGGGGAGAAGACGCTGCCGAAGGTCCATCCATCCATCCATCCATCTTCTTCCGCTTATCCGAGGTCGGGTCGCGGGGGCAGCAGCTTAAGCAGGGAAGCCCAGACTTCCCTCTCCCCAGCCACTTCGTCCAGCTCCTCCCGGGGGATCCCGAGGCGTTCCCAGGCCAGCCGGGAGACATAGTCTTCCCAACGTGTCCTGGGTCTTCCCCGTGGCCTCCTACCGGTCGGACGTGCCCTAAACACCTCCCTAGGGAGGCGTTCGGGTGGCATCCTGACCAGATGCCCGAACCACCTCATCGGGCTCCTCTCCATGTGGAGGAGCAGCGGCTTTACTTTGAGCTCCCCCGGGTGGCAGAGCTTCTCACCCTATCTCTAAGGGAGAGCCCCGCCACCCGGCGGAGGAAACTCATTTCGGCCGCTTGTACCCGTGATCTTGTCCTTTCGGTCATAACCCAAAGCTCATGACCATAGGTGAGGATGGGAACGTAGATTGACCGGTAAATTGAGAGCTTTGCCTTCCGGCTCAGCTCCTTCTTCACCACAACGGATCGATACAGCGTCCGCATTACTGAAGACGCCGCACCGATCCGCCTGTCGATCTCACGATCCACTCTTCCCTCACTCGTGAACAAGACTCCGAGGTACTTGAACTCCTCCACTTGGGGCAGGGTCTCCTCCGCAACCCGGAGATGGCACTCCACCCTTTTCCGGGCGAGAACCATGGATTCGGACTTGGAGGTGCTGATTCTCATCCCAGTCCCTTCACACTCAGCTGCGAACCGATCCAGGGAGAGCTGAAGATCCTGGCCAGATGAAGCCATCAGGACCACATCATCTGCAAAAAGCAGAGACCTAATCCTGCTGCCACCAAACCAGATCCCCCCAACGCCTTGACTGCGCCTAGAAATTCTGTCCATAAAAGTTTTGAACAGAATCGGTGACAAAGGGCAGCCTTGGCGGAGTCCAACTCTCACTGGAAATGTGTCCGACTTACTGCCGGCAATGCGGACCAAACTCTGGCACTGATCATACAGGGAGCGGACCGCCACAATCAGACAGTCCGATACCCCATACTCTCTGAGCACTCCCCACAGGACTTCCCGAGGGACACAGTCGAATGCCTTCTCCAAGTCCACAAAACACATGTAGACTGGTTGGGCAAACTCCCATGCACCCTCAAGGACCCTGCCGAGAGTATAGCGCTGGTCCACAGTTCCACGACCAGGACGAAAACCACACTGTTCCTCCTGAATCCGAGGTTCGACTATCCGGCGTAGCCTCCTCTCCAGCACACCTGAATAGACCTTACCGGGAAGGCTGAGGAGTGTGATCCCACGATAGTTAGAACACACCCTCCGGTTCCCCTTCTTAAAGAGAGGAACCACCACCCCGGTCTACCAATCCAGAGGTACCGCCCCCGATGTCCACGCGATGCTGCAGAGTCTTGTCAACCAAGACAGCCCCACAGCATCCAGAGCCTTAAGGAACTCTGGGCGGATCTCATCCACCCCCGGGGCCTTGCCACCGAGGAGCTTTTTAACTACCTCAGCAACCTCAGCCCCAGAAATAGGAGAGCCCACCACAGATTCCCCAGGCACTACTTCCTCATAGGAAGACGTGTTGGTGGGATTGAGGAGGTCTTCGAAGTATTCCCTCCACCGATCCACAACATCCGCAGTCGAGGTCAGCAGAACACCATCCTCACCATACACGGTGTTGATAGTGCACTGCTTCCCCTTCCTGAGGCGGCGGATGGTGGTCCAGAATCGCTTCGAAGCCGTCCGGAAGTCGTTTTCCATGGCTTCCCCGAACTCCTCCCATGTCCGAGTTTTTGCCTCTGCGACCGCCGAAGCCGCACACCGCTTGGCCTGTCGGTACCTGTCCGCTGCCTCAGGAGTCCTATGAGCCAAAAGAACCCGATAGGACTCCTTCTTCAGCTTGACGGCATCCCTCACCGCCGGTGTCCACCAACGGGTTCTAGGATTACCGCCACGACAGGCACCAACTACCTTGCGGCCACAGCTCCAATCAGCCGCCTCGACAATAGAGGTGTGGAACATGGTCCATTCGGACTCAATGTCCAGCACCACCCTCGTGACATGTTCAAAGTTCTTCCGGAGGTAGGAATTGAAACTCTCTCTGACAGGAGACTCTGACAGACGTTCCCAGCAAACCCTCACAATGCGTTTGGGCCTGCCAGGTCTGTCCGGCATCCTCCCCCACCATCGCAGCCAACTCACCACCAGGTGGTGACCGGTGACCCACGTCCGGGCGAGGGAAATCTGGGTCTGGTTTTATTTTTCATTGAGGTCTTCGAGCTGCTCTTTGTCTGATCCCTCACCTAGGACCAGTTTGTCTTGGGAGACCCTACCAGGGGGCATAAAGCCCCCGGACAACATAGCTCCTAGGATCATTGGGACACGCAAACTCCTCTACCACGGTAAGGTGGCAGCTCAGAGAAGGTGAGCCACGTAAATAAGACCGCCCACAAAAAGGCACATCCTGAAGAGTCTGTCAGAAAGCGGGTTGAAGATGATCTGTAAAACATAATCTATGCAACATTTTGACCAAAGAAACACCATTACATGTTATGTAGACCACAAGGAAGTGTTTTCAATGTAGAAAAAAAATCATAATATGACTCCTTTAATAATAATAATAATAATACCTGGGATTTATATAGCGCTTTTCTAAGTACCCAAAGTCGCTTTACATGTTAAAAACCCATCATTCATTCACACCTGGTGGTGGTAAGCTACTTTCGTAGCCACAGCTGCCCTGGGATAGACTGACGGCTGCGCCTTATAATTCCGTGCGCCCTATGGTCCGGAAAATACGGTATATACAGTATCAGCCAAGCAGGATCGACAAATGAAGATTATGTTAAAAGGTTTTGTCCACACCAAAACCAACTTTACACCATATTTGATGATTTGACAGATTATATCCAACACGTACGTGCTATCAGTTTTACAAAGCTACACTAAAAGATCTTTTCAGAATTTTCTGAGCTGTCCTACATGGGTTAAAAAATGATCCTTATCTTTTAGGTCCATATCCAATCCATTTACCACTATGTTATGTTTGGGTGTTGATCGGTGTTAGTCTGGACCAAAGTATGCAGAGACAAATGTATTTAATGACAACAACAAAAATGTTGTTCTATTATTGTTGTTGTTGTTGTTGTTATTGTTGTGTTTGCTGTTGTTGTTTTTGTCTCTCTGTCTAATCCCCCTCTTGTCCCCACAATTTCCCCCTCTGTCTTCCTTTCTTTCTCTTTCTATCTCCTCCTGCTCCGGCCCGGTTGCACCAAATGATAATATAAATACATTTAATAAAGTCAAATACAAATAAGGCAACAAGAGAAGAATCCTACACTTCTCTTTTGTAAAGTAAATCTGAACAGCCGATATGGGCATCTACATCAACTATATGATTTGCCTGAGAAGCTGGACAGGACACAAAAAAAATAAAAAAAATAAAATGTAGCAGCAGTTTTGGCAAAAATGAGGCCCACAGGAAATGGAACAATAATAAAAGAGCTTGACAGGAAAAAAAACAAAAATACCGGACACTAGGGTTGTACGGTAAACAGGTATTAGTATAGTACTGCGATACTAATGAATCATATTATTCATATTATCATACCGCCTCTGAAAAGTACCGGTCCCGCACCCCCCCCCCCCCTTTCGTCGTCAAGTCATGTCATTGCTGGTGTACGAGCAGAGGAGCATGTTCGGCAGCGCTCAATCATGGAGTACTACATTGTGCCACAGTGTGTAGACAGAAAAGGGATAATGGACACATTTTGGCTTAAAAACTGACAATAAAGGTGACGTTTTAACACTGAAACACCCTCTGGAAGAGGTTCTTTAAGAAATGGCTAGCTAGCTAGCGGCTAAAGTCCAGCCGCAATCGGCAATGTTTTAGCTACTTTTTTGTTTTGAACAAAAGACAGCTACCATGACACCGCTAATGACGCCGTTCATGAATGTAAACAAATGCCATGGGTGGATCTACACCTGACGTCCACTGTAATGATACCAAGTACAATAGCGTATCTAGTCTGTACTACTATGATTACATCAATATTTTTTAGCATCACAAAATCTTATTTCGTTTTTTTATAATTTATATTATGTTTATAAACTCAGGAAATATGTCCCTGGACACATGAGGACTTTGTATATGACCAATGTATGATCCTGTAACGACTTGGTATCGGATTGATAACCAAATTTGTGGTATCACCCAAAACTAATGTAAAGTATCAAACAACAGAAGAATAAGTGATTATTACATTTTAACAGAAGTGTAGAATAGAACATGTTAAAAGAGAAAGTTAGCAGATATTAACAGTAAATAAACAAGTAGATTAATAATACATTTTTACAGCTTGTCCTTTATAAATTTGACAAAATAATAGAATGTGGAATGACACAATATGTTACTGCATATGTCAGCATCTAAATTAGGAGCCTTTGTTTGCTTACTTACTAATAAAAGACAAGTTGTCTTTTTTAAATTTTATTTAAGGACAAACTTGCAATAAGAAACATATGTTTAATGTAAAAAAAAAATAAAGCCAATAATAAAAAATGTTGTGGTCCCCTTTATTTAGAAAAGTACAGAAAAGTATCGAAATACATTTCGGTACCGGTACCGGTACCAAAATTGGTATCGGGACAACACTACTGGACACTAATAAATGCTATGCTGGTAACAGACAATGCTTATGAGATGCATAAAAACCTTTGAAATGGGACAGGTTTTTAATGCACAGCCCAGTCAAGTCTATGTCACCTATATACGGTCAATTCACAATACAAATTTGGCGACAGAGGCAAGGAAAAACCTCAAACAGAAGCAAGACTCAATGTGGGGGGGGGGGGGGTTGGGCTACAAAATGCTCGGTGATATGCTTGACAAGACCACCATACCTGAGACCACAGAGGGCATGGAGTCAATTGCTGCACACAGAACCTGCCCGGCACACACATGCCAGCTCTACAATGACTGCAAAACTAGTGTCCACAGTTCTGCACATTCAAAGAGAGCACAGATATGCACGACAAGTGTGTGACAAAAAAAGAAGCTAGAAAGGTAAAAGAGTCCCTCCCCACGAGAAAAAAAGAAAAAGAAAAAGGGGGCAGTTTCATGTGTGATTCAGAGAGAGAAAAGAAAAGAATGAATAAAGAGAAAAGGGAAAGACTATCTGCTGCATTAAGCTTTTGGCCTCCAAAGTGCCGGCCAGCCGACATAGTCCCGTCTTTTCTACACTCCTCTTTCAGCGGAGAGCACCCATGGGACGGTAACGCTAAGCCCACCTCCATTCTTCCCGCAAAAACTTTGATTTCCTATTAGGTTCCTCCTGATGGGGTGAACAGCAGGAGGAGGAAAAATGCAGGAGGGTGAAATAGGGCGCTATCTAACGAAAACGACAAATGCGTAAATATGAACCACACACAATTATATCTAAAATACAAAGATAAAACATGTGTCCTTGATAACCTCCTCTTCAAATACTCACTGCAGGTGTTTTGTGATGTCATTTCTTTACTGTGTTCCAGAGTCATTGTTTTGCAAGTCATAAGTAAGTCTCAAGTCTTTGCCCTCAAGTCCCGAGTCAAGACAGGCAAGCCCCGAGTCAAGTCCTAAGTCTCTTGGGCTGGCTCAGGGTGGAAGACAGAGTAAAACAACTTGCACTGAGCCTAGTCTATAAAATCCGCTACACCTCCCTGATACCGAAGTACATGTCAAACTACTTCCTTAACGTAAATGACCGCCATAACCACAACACCAGGGGAGCTCCACTAACCATGTTAAACCCAGATTCCGATCCAACAAAGGTCTTAACTCATTCTCTTTCTATGCCACATCAATGTGGAATGCGCTCCCAACAGGTATAAAAGAAAGGGCATCTCTATCCTCCTTCAAAACTGCAATAAAAGTACACCTCCAGGCAACTTAGACCCTAAACTAACACCCTCCCCGGACTGTTAATAATCAAAGATAAATAGTCAAATGTAGATACTTTTTCTTATGCCTTCTGTAAGAAAATAAATAATGTTAAATAATTCAATGTATATACCCTGATGATTATCTTGTGTGATGACTGTATTATGATG
>NC_084747.1:6900522-6908022 GCF_033978785.1 Entelurus aequoreus
TCTGTCTAACAACCAGGAGCAGGAACAAGCAACCTTCTGTTGATCTTGACTTTTGCTGCATCTGTTTGATTTAAAATGTTATGTTATAAATGTTTATCCGGCACTAACTTTCTAACTTTCTAAGCATTAATATTTGATTTTAACACCTATTGACGTAACTACACCCGTGCATAACACGTGCATTAGCTCTGTGTGTTGTCAGACTTTCTCCTCGCGCTGACAAGTAGTTTTAATTCAATTAGAAATTGTGGAAAAACATATATTTTCTGTTAAGCCACTGATGGTAACATGAACTAGCCGGTCTCAAAAATGTAACTCTGTTAAATTTCTTCATTAAGGATCTGTGTTGGCGGTGTGATGAGGTGGCGACTTATCCAGGGTGTACCCTGCCTAAAGAGTATTTTAGTTCTCCCTGCGAGAAAATAGTCAAGTAAACGGAATGCGAGCCTAATCCAACATTTAAGCGAGCGCTGTTTGTGTTCCCCTGCCGAGAGCCTTGCTAATCCATTACAGTTCTAGGAAATGTGCAGCTATATTAGCGCTGTTATCCCGCTGGGATCTCGTGTGTGGCAGAGGGGGTCTTTACCCCTAAAGACGCCCCGCAGGCACCAATGGGACCGCCAGACCAAACAAATGGATGTGGGCTGTGGAGGGGGTGGAGATGTTTTCCTCTGTGAAGATTATGTCATGGACTCTTCTGGGAAGACATTTTAATGGGATTTTTTTTTTGTCCTTTCATTCAGAGGAACATTTGTAAGGTCAGAGGTCACTGAGAGAGGGTCTTAGTCACTTGGATCTCTGTTCAGGTTTATCCCACAGGATCTACTATTGTGGTTCCTATTATGGCTGGGCGATATGGAGGAAATAGTATATCTCAATATATTTTTACTTAAACTCGATATTCAATATATATATACTGTATATATATATATATATACCGATATATTTTCCGGTGAAAGTATACATATAAAGATATTAATTTTTGAGCGAGATTCACTAAAATTGAAATGAATGACAACCGTACTGTAAACAGTCAGTGGCACTTTTATTAACCTAGTTCAGGCCTGGGCAATTATTTTGACTCAGGGGCCACATTTAGAGAAAAAAATTTGTCTGGGGGCCGGTATATCTATTTATCTATGTATATATATATATATATATATATATATATATATATATATATATATATTTATATATATATATATATATATATATATATATATATATATATATATATATATATATGTATATGTATGTATGTATACTCGTTAGGTCAGGAAAAAAACACAGAGGCTAGTTCATCCCTACAAGCCTGTTTCATCCCTACACGCAGGTTTCTCTGCTCTTCAGGGAAATCCCCTGCGAAACCTGCGAAACAGGCTTGTAGGGATGAAATAGCCTCTGTGTTTTTTCCTGACCTAACGTATATTCTGCTCTATTGAGAACTGTATAATATACTGTATATATATATATATAAAATTATTATTAGTTATATATATATATATATATATATATATATATATTTATATATATATATATATATATATATATATATATATATATACGGTATATATATATATATATATATATATATATATACGGTATATATATATATACCGTATATATATATATATATATATATATATATATATATATATATATATATATAAATATACGCACGCACACACACACACACACACACACACACACACACACACACACACACACACACACACACACACACACACACACACACACACACACACACACACACACACACACACACACACACACACACACACACACACACACACACACACACACACACACACACACACACACACACACACACACACACATATAAACTGTGACAATCTGCTGTTATGTGTGTGTTTGGGCCCTATATTTAGGAACACTAATACAAAAACTCACAATAATGTCGGATTGAATGCTAAAAACGTTATGACAGACCGCCTTAGGAAACGGAATGGAATTTAAAATTTTCTACTGAACGAGACACCCAGAATGTACATGAATATAAAGAATGTGGGATTTACGATATTAACTATGAACGATAAAACACTGAATATTGACAACATATAAATATGAACATCACTCCTCTTTTACTTCTCCCACCCCCTCTCCATCCACGATGGCGAAATATGAATGCAAAGGGTAAAAAAACCCACCTACAATCTGATATAATATCACTTTTCTTGTAGAACTTTGTTGTAAAAATCTCCTTCCGTGTCTGTCCCGCATTTCAGGCCACTCTGGAAACACTCTGTGGAAACGCTCCCCACCCACACTGCTTGGTGCCTCGTCTGAGCTGCTGTGACTTAGATTACCATAGTAACTAATTAGATCACCATAGTAACTAATTACATTATTATAGTAACTAATTAGATGACCATAGTAACTAGCGTATCATGCAAAAGCGCAGATTCTAACCATTGAAATACTTTGTATAGTTCAAGACTTCCGGTAATTTGAAAACATCACTGCACATCATAATGGCAGCTACACTTTCCATTTCAAAGATCTAAAAAAATTATTTGGGAATGTCCGGCGGGCCAGATTGAAAAGCTTAACGGGCCGCATGTGGCCCCCGGGCCTTAATTTGCCCAGGTCTGACCTAGTTAGTCAAGATGAGTATTAACAGCACCAGAAAATAAACCGTTTACGTAGCACAGAATTACATAACATAAATTAAATAGAAAAATATTATTTCTACGTAAAATAAATAACATAGCTGTGCAAATAATACAAAATGTATCAAACTCAGATAAAAAACACATTTGCAGGCAGGCACTTTTTAATTCCCAGTCGACGATGTAATGGACTGTCACACACGTACGGTTCTGGTCAGCGCCAAGTAAGTGACTTGACTTAATTGTGCAGTTTGTGTTGCCAATCAACCTATCCCCAGGTGCATGTCTTTGGAGGCGGGAGGAAGCCGGAGTACCCGGAGGGAACCCACACAGTCACAGGGAGAACTTGCAAACTCCACACAGAAAGACCCAGAGCGCGGGATTGAACCTTCTTATTGTGAGGCACATGCACTAACCCCTGTTCCACCGTGCTGCCTATACGGTACTATTAAGCCTCAGATTGGAGCCACTGGTGTTTGCTCCAAGCCAAAAAAGGAACCGCAAATTCTTAGCGGAACCACCGCATCCACAGAGGCGAAAAAGCTCCATTACCAAGAAGGAACCGGGCTATTTACTTGGGTCATGAAAGATGGCTCAAATGCCGGAATTTCGTGCATATTTTCTCCAAAATTTTGAGTAGGGTTCCAAATCTGGCCGTTTGAATTTCGAGTTATTGTTGAAAGTTGGATTTTGTAAATACCGTAGCTCAAGCTGCTAAAGTATATCCCAAGACATTAAATCAACGATGATAACTTGTTGAAGTAGGTCCTGACATTGAGCAACTCAAACCTAATGTTGAAACAACATGCCTTTGACAACGCTTAATCAATGTTGGGTTCTGCCTAGGGATGTCCGATAATATCGGACTGCCGATATTATCGGCCGATAAATGCTTTAAAATGTAATATCGGAAATTATCGGTATCGGTTTCAAAATTATCGGTATCGGTTTCAAAAAGTTGAATTAATGACTTTTTAAAACGCCGCTGTGTACACGGACTTAGGAAGAAGTACAGAGCGCCAATAAACCTTGAAGGCATTGCCTTTGCGTGCCGGCCCAGTCACATAATATCTACGGCTTTTCACACACTCACAAGTGAATGCAAGGCATACTTGATCAACAGCCATACAGGTCACACTGAGGGTGTGCGTATAAACAACTTTAACACTGTTACAAATATGCGCCACACTGTGAACCCACACCAAACAAGAATGACAAACACATTTTGGGAGAACATCCGCACCGTAACACAACATAAACACAACAGAACAAATACCCAGAACCCCTTGCAGCACTAACACTTCCGGGACGCTACAATATACACCCCCCGCTACCCCCCACCTCAACCCCGGCCCCCCACCCACCCCCAACCCCGCCCACCTCAACCTCCTAATGCTCTCTCAGGGAGAGCATGTCCCAAATTCCAAGCTGCTGTTTTGAGGCATGTTAAAAAAAAATAATGCACTTTGTGACTTCAATAATAAATATGGCAGTGCCATGTTGGCATTTTTTTCCATAACTTGAGTTGATTTATTTTGGAAAACCTTGTTACATTGTTTAATGCATCCAGCAGGGCATCACAACAAAATTAGGCATAATAATGTGTTAATTCCACGACTGTATATATCGGTATCGGTTGATATCGGTATCGGTAATTAAGAGTTGGACAATATCGGAATATCGGATATGGGCAAAAAAGCCATTATCGGACATCTCTAGTTCTGACGTTGATTTGACCATTGAGTTTCGGTCATTTTCCAACCAGTAAATGACAACACAAATACAACGTTGAAACAACATGCTTTTTGATGACGTTTATTCAATGTCAGCTTGTGACGTTGATTTGACCTTGGCAATTTGGTCATTTCCTAACCGACAACGTGGATCCAACGGTCATCATAGGCGGTCACTCGAACGAGTATGACGATCCTCCTGGTAGGGGTGTAACCCTTTATGGAGGATGCCTGTGCGTGACTTTGTTTTACGTGGGGAGACTGGTGCACAGACAGTCACCACACCATCCTTGACAGAATCGGGTCAGGGTCCAGTGGCATGGAGACCAAGACGACTGGGGACCCTTTTCTGCTGCAGCCTTCTACCGCCGTTGTGGTAGTTCTTAACTCTACCGTCTTTCGCCTGCTCCACCGTTGAGGTCTTCACCGTATCCCTGGCTAGGGGGCAGTCAGGTACTAGGCCTTTGCCAAGGGCCACCTGGGGTAACAGTAGTAAAGGGGTTAACCTCCTAGTGCCCCAAAGACCCCATAGAGGAGCCTCCACTGCCGGATGCACTTTAACGTCATGCCCAGGACTGGGATCCAACGGTAGACACCAATGTTGCCTCAATTTACAAACACAACTATTTCAACTACACAACTAAGTCAGTTTTAAAGGACATGCATATATAATCAGTGTTGTATCAATGTCCTGTGCCTGCTGGGATGGCAGTCCCTTAAGTGAATGCTACCATATATGTTCACGTTAACACAATAAGGCAACAAGAGAAGTATCCCACACTTCTCTTTTTTAAAGTAAATATGTACAGCAGATATGGGCATCTACATCAACTACACTGCAAAACCGGAAATCTAAGATTAAATATCTCAAATAAGGGTGATATTTGCTTATTTTCTGTCTAATAAGATCATTCTTCTCACTAAGCAGATTTTATGTTAGAGTGTTTTACTTGTTTTAAGTGTTTTGGTCCTAAATGATCTCAGTAAGATATTACAGCTTGTTGCTGAGATTTGATGACCTATATTGAGTAAAACATGCTTGAAACTAGAATATCAACTGTTGCAAAGCTGTGTCATCAACACTCACAAGTATAAAACTACTTTTTTAAAGTAACAATTTCTTATTTCAAGCATGAAAAAAAAAAATCATGATTTTGACACAATTGTGTCTCATAATTAAAACAGATGACAGCCAAATTGACTTTGTTGTTTTATTTTCAATGAAACAATAGAAAATATGTACTCATATAGTAGTACAGTTGGCACAGTACAGTAAACTGGCAGTTAATATTTAAACATTTAACATGTGACATTTCTAATAATTTTGAACAGAAATAGTTCATGCACATTCAGATAAATTCCTCAAAATGACAATTAAAACATTTTTGGCCTGGGGCCGGGCTGTATATATGCGCACTAATTGACTGAAAGAGCACGCACTTGGCGCAATGATGTCATGTTATTGATGGAAAAATGAATTTTTAGACCATATGATTTGCCTGAGCGGCTAGGAGACCCCGAGAGTAACAAGCGGTTGCCTTGTTGCCTTTCCATTAAGAACTATAAATCAGTTTTTAGTATAAGTTTGCTGGTTTCAAGAAATGTAATGCCGAGAAATACCCCTAATTTTTGTATTTTTAGGGACCGAGTCCCTTTGGGACAGAGGACCCTATTGAATTTCTAGCGCCCCCTAGGAAGAAAACACAGACAAAACTGCCTTTAACTCACAGTAGGAATGTCATAGAGACATGAAACAAAAACCTCTATGTAGGTCTCACTTAGACCTAGATTTCATACACTGACATATACTGGCAAAAATCAACAGGAAGTTTGCAATTCCCCCTTCAAAACAAAAGTTGAGTAAAAACTGTCACCTTTTTTCAAACATTATCTCCTCAGAGCGCGTTTGTCGTGTCGGCTTCAAATTAGCACAGGAGAGAGATTGAACCCTTCTGATTAAAAGTTGATGAAAGAGTTTTAATTACTTCTCCGGTTTGGATTTTATGAGCCCTCAAAGTCGGTCCCGCCCATCGCTGCTTGCAGCTTTAATTTTTTCTTGTTTTTGAACACTGACTTTTTGCAGTGTATATGATTTGCCTGAGTAGCTAGACAGGACAAAAAAATTAAAAAAAATGGTGTTCCCATTAACACAATAAGGCAACAAGAGAAATATCCCACACTTCTCTTTTGTAAAGTAAATTTGTACATCCGATATGAGCACCGACATCAACAGTATGATTTGCCTGAGTAGTTGGACAGGACAAAAAAAAACCACACAAAAAAAAGGGAATGCTACCATACATGTTCCCATTAACACCTCTAATCAAATAACTGCAGTCTTCCATATTCGCCGGGGACGTGGTAGGAATAGCAAATAGCTGTAGTGGCTGTAGCGAAGAAGGAGGCCTCTTTATTCATCTTCAATGTCATTGCATAAGTACAACGACATTTCAACCTCCTGATGTAGCGTTTTAATTAACTCCACCAGATGGCAGAAGCTGCATTTGAAGCATCATGAGTGGTCAGCGTCTGCTTCTTTATACGCTTTAAAATGCTGCTGTGCATGTAAAAACCGATGCTTGTACTGTTGTTAAAATGCTGACTAAGCAGTTACTACTAATAAAAAAGGGGTTGTGTTGCTGCACTCTTGTTAATAAATGTCCATGTGTTCATGGGGGGGGGGGGGGTATGTTAACCAGACTAACACGTGTTGAGTCACATGACATGTTGTCCAGGAATCTGAATGAGGACTTCAAAAAGGAAGTGCTGTGAGGTGCAGTATATAATGGCACTGTTAGGACACGGCCAAGCTTTTACTGTCAATGCCGGTTGAAGGTGAGGGGGTTCAGGTGTGTGAAAGTGATACCCTTGTCTGTTCCCTCCTTGCCCCACTCTGAGGCGCTCCACCCAGGACAAACCTGAGAGAGAGTGGGGGTCCCCTGGGAAGCGGACAGCGTGGAGGCCGTGCAGCCATTGAGGCCCTCTGAAAGGGAACCAAATCCAAGCAGAAAAAAAAAAAGCCTCAATGTACTGTATCCCTCACCTGAAAGCAGATACATGGAGGGAGAGGAGGGCGGTGGTGGTGGACTGTACAATAGCAGCGGAGAGTGGAGACT
>NC_084747.1:6910180-7050180 GCF_033978785.1 Entelurus aequoreus
GTAATAATACATGATTTAAGTGATGTATAGTTGTAGTTGTAGAAGTAATAATACATGATTTAATTGATGTATAGTTGTAGTTGTAGAAGTAATAATACATGATTTAAGTGATGTATAGTTGTAGTTGTAGAAGTAATAATACATGATTTAAGTGATGTATAGTTGTAGTTGTAGAAGTAATAATACATGATTTAAGTGATGTATAGTTGTAGTTGTAGAAGTAATAATACATGATTTAAGTGATGTAATAGTTGTAGTTGTAGAAGTAATAATACATGATTTAAGTGATGTATAGTTGTAGTTGTAGAAGTAATAATACATGATTTAAGTGATGTATAGTTGTAGTTGTATAAGTAATAATACACGATTTAAGTGATGTATAGTTGTAGTTGTATAAGTAATAATACATGATTTAGGTGATGTATAGTTGTAGTTATATAAGTAATAATACATGATTTAAGTGATGTATAGTTGTAGTTGTATAAGTAATAATACATGATTTAAGTGATGTATAGTTGTAGTTGTATAAGTACTAATACATGATTTAAGTGATGTATAGTTGTAGTTGTATAAGTACTAATACATGATTTAAGTGAGGTATAGTTGTAGTTGTATAAGTAATAATACATGATTTAAGTGATGTATAGTTGTAGTTGTAGAAGTAATAATACATGATTTAATTGATGTTTAGTTGTAGTTGTAGAAGTACTAATACATGATTTAAGTCATGTATAGTTGTAGTTGTAGAAGTAATAATACATGATTTAAGTGATGTATAGTTGTAGTTGTATAAGTAATAATACATGATTTAAGTGATGTATAGTTGTAGTTGTAGAAGTATTAATACATGATTTAAGTGATGTATAGTTGTAGTTGTAGAAGTACTAATACATGATTTAAGTGATGTATAGTTGTAGTTGTATGAGTAATAATACATGATTTAAGTGATGTATAGTTGTAGTTGTATAAGTAATAATACATGATTTAAGTGATGTATAGTTGTAGAAGTACTAATACATGATTTAAGTGATGTATAGTTGTAGTTGTAGAAGTACTAATACATGATTTAAGTGATGTATAGTTGTAGTTGTAGAAGTAATAATACATGATTTAAGTGATGTATAGTTGTAGTTGTATAAGTAATAATACATGATTTAAGTGATGTATAGTTGTAGTTGTATAAGTAATAATACATGATTTAAGTGATGTATAGTTGTAGTTGTATAAGTAATAATACATGATTTAAGTGAGGTGTAGTTGTATACGTAATAATACATGATTTAAGTGATGTATAGTTGTAGTTGTAGAAGTAATAATACATGATTTAAGTGATGTATAGTTGTAGTTGTAGAAGTAATAATACATGATTTAAGTGATGTATAGTTGTAGTTGTATAAGTAATAATACATGATTTAAGTGATGTATAGTTGTAGTTGTAGAAGTAATAATACATGATTTAAGTGATGTATAGTTGTAGTTGTAGAAGTAATAATACATGATTTAAGTGATGTATAGTTGTAGTTGTAGAAGTAATAATACATGATTTAAGTGATGTATAGTTGTAGTTGTAGAAGTACTAATACATGATTTAAGTGATGTATAGTTGTAGTTGTAGAAGTAATAATACATGATTTAAGTGATGTATAGTTGTAGTTGTAGAAGTAATAATACATGATTTAATTGATGTATAGTTGTAGTTGTAGAAGTAATAATACATGATTTAAGTGATGTATAGTTGTAGTTGTAGAAGTAATAATACATGATTTAAGTGATGTATAGTTGTAGTTGTATAAGTAATAATACATGATTTAATTGATGTATAGTTGTGGTTGTAGAAGTAATAATACATGATTTAAGTGATGTATAGTTGTAGTTGTAGAAGTAATAATACATGATTTAAGTGATGTATAGTTGTAGTTGTAGAAGTAATAATACATGATTTAAGTGATGTATAGTTGTAGTTGTATAAGTAATAATACACGATTTAAGTGATGTATAGTTGTAGTTGTATAAGTAATAATACATGATTTAGGTGATGTATAGTTGTAGTTGTATAAGTAATAATACATGATTTAAGTGATGTATAGTTGTAGTTGTATAAGTAATAATACATGATTTAAGTGATGTATAGTTGTAGTTGTAGAAGTAATAATACATGATTTAAGTGAGGTATAGTTGTAGTTGTAGAAGTAATAATACATGATTTAAGTGATGTATAGTTGTAGTTGTAGAAGTACTAATACATGATTTAAGTGAGGTATAGTTGTAGTTGTATAAGTAATAATACATGATTTAGGTGATGTATAGTTGTAGTTGTATAAGTAATAATACATGATTTAAGTGATGTATAGTTGTAGTTGTATAAGTACTAATACATGATTTAAGTGATGTATAGTTGTAGTTGTATAAGTAATAATACATGATTTAAGTGATGTATAGTTGTAGTTGTATAAGTAATAATACATGATTTAATTGATGTTTAGTTGTAGTTGTAGAAGTACTAATACATGATTTAAGTCATGTATAGTTGTAGTTGTAGAAGTAATAATACATGATTTAAGTGATGTATAGTTGTAGTTGTATAAGTAATAATACATGATTTAAGTGATGTATAGTTGTAGTTGTAGAAGTATTAATACATGATTTAAGTGATGTATAGTTGTAGTTGTAGAAGTACTAATACATGATTTAAGTGATGTATAGTTGTAGTTGTATGAGTAATAATACATGATTTAAGTGATGTATAGTTGTAGTTGTATAAGTAATAATACATGATTTAAGTGATGTATAGTTGTAGAAGTACTAATACATGATTTAAGTGATGTATAGTTGTAGTTGTAGAAGTACTAATACATGATTTAAGTGATGTATAGTTGTAGTTTGTAGAAGTAATAATACATGATTTAAGTGATGTATAGTTGTAGTTGTAGAAGTAATAATACATGATTTAAGTGATGTATAGTTGTAGTTGTAGAAGTACTAATACATGATTTAAGTGATGTATAGTTGTAGTTGTAGAAGTAATAATACATGATTTAAGTGATGTATAGTTGTAGTTGTATAAGTAATAATACATGATTTAAGTGATGTATAGTTGTAGAAGTACTAATACATGATTTAAGTGATGTATAGTTGTAGTTGTAGAAGTAATAATACATGATTTAAGTGATGTATAGTTGTAGTTGTAGAAGTAATAATACATGATTTAAGTGATGTACAGTTGTAGTTGTAGAAGTACTAATACATGATTTAAGTGATGTATAGTTGTAGTTGTAGAAGTACTAATACATGATTTAAGTGATGTATAGTTGTAGTTGTAGAAGTACTAATACATGATTTAAGTGATGTATAGTTGTAGTTGTATAAGTAATAATACATGATTTAATTGATGTATAGTTGTAGTTGTAGAAGTAATAATACATGATTTAAGTGATGTATAGTTGTAGTTGTAGAAGTACTAATACATGATTTAAGTGATGTATAGTTGTAGTTGTATGAGTAATAATACATGATTTAAGTGATGTATAGTTGTAGTTGTATAAGTAATAATACATGATTTAAGTGATGTATAGTTGTAGTTGTAGAAGTAATAATACATGATTTAAGTTATGTATAGTTGTAGAAGTAATAATACATGATTTAAGTGATGTATAGTTGTAGTTGTATGAGTAATAATACATGATTTAAGTGATGTATAGTTGTAGTTGTATAAGTAATAATACATGATTTAAGTGATGTATAGTTGTAGAAGTACTAATACATGATTTAAGTGATGTATAGTTGTAGTTGTAGAAGTACTAATACATGATTTAAGTGATGTATAGTTGTAGTTGTAGAAGTAATAATACATGATTTAAGTGATGTATAGTTGTAGTTGTAGAAGTAATAATACATGATTTAAGTGATGTATAGTTGTAGTTGTAGAAGTACTAATACATGATTTAAGTGATGTATAGTTGTAGTTGTAGAAGTAATAATACATGATTTAAGTGATGTATAGTTGTAGTTGTATAAGTAATAATACATGATTTAAGTGATGTATAGTTGTAGAAGTACTAATACATGATTTAAGTGATGTATAGTTGTAGTTGTAGAAGTAATAATACATGATTTAAGTGATGTATAGTTGTAGTTGTAGAAGTAATAATACATGATTTAAGTGATGTACAGTTGTAGTTGTAGAAGTACTAATACATGATTTAAGTGATGTATAGTTGTAGTTGTAGAAGTACTAATACATGATTTAAGTGATGTATAGTTGTAGTTGTAGAAGTACTAATACATGATTTAAGTGATGTATAGTTGTAGTTGTATAAGTAATAATACATGATTTAATTGATGTATAGTTGTAGTTGTAGAAGTAATAATACATGATTTAAGTGATGTATAGTTGTAGTTGTAGAAGTAATAATACATGATTTAAGTGATGTATAGTTGTAGTTGTAGAAGTAATAATACATGATTTAAGTGATGTATAGTTGTAGTTGTATAAGTAATAATACATGATTTAAGTGATGTATAGTTGTAGTTGTAGAAGTAATAATACATGATTTAAGTGATGTATAGTTGTAGTTGTATAAGTAATAATACATGATTTAAGTGAGGTATAGTTGTAGTTGTATAAGTAATAATACATGATTTAAGTGATGTATAGTTGTAGTTGTATAAGTAATAATACATGATTTAAGTGATGTATAGTTGTAGTTGTAGAAGTAATAATACATGATTTAAGTGAGGTATAGTTGTAGTTGTAGAAGTAATAATACATGATTTAAGTGAAGTATAGTTGTATAAGTAATAATACATGATTTAAGTGATGTATAGTTGTAGTTGTATAAGTACTAATACATGATTTAAGTGATGTATAGTTGTAGTTGTATAAGTACTAATACATGATTTAAGTGATGTATAGTTGTAGTTGTATAAGTACTAATACATGATTTAAGTGATGTATAGTTGTAGTTGTAGAAGTAATAATACATGATTTAAGTGATGTATAGTTGTAGTTGTAGAAGTAATAATACATGATTTAAGTGATGTATAGTTGTAGTTGTAGAAGTAATAATACATGATTTAAGTGAGGTATAGTTGTAGTTGTATAAGTAATAATACATGATTTAAGTGATGTATAGTTGTAGTTGTAGAAGTAATAATACATGATTTAAGTGAGGTATAGTTGTAGTTGTATAAGTAATAATACATGATTTAAGTGATGTATAGTTGTAGTTGTATAAGTAATAATACATGATTTAAGTGAGGTTAGTTGTATACGTAATAATACATGATTTAAGTGATGTATAGTTGTAGTTGTAGAAGTAATAATACATGATTTAAGTGATGTATAGTTGTAGTTGTAGAAGTAATAATACATGATTTAAGTGATGTATAGTTGTAGTTGTAGAAGTAATAATACATGATTTAAGTGATGTATAGTTGTAGTTGTAGAAGTACTAATACATGATTTAAGTGATGTATAGTTGTAGTTGTAGAAGTAATAATACATGATTTAAGTGATGTATAGTTGTAGTTGTAGAAGTAATAATACATGATTTAATTGATGTATAGTTGTAGTTGTAGAAGTAATAATACATGATTTAAGTGATGTATAGTTGTAGTTGTAGAAGTAATAATACATGATTTAAGTGATGTATAGTTGTAGTTGTATAAGTAATAATACATGATTTAATTGATGTATAGTTGTAGTTGTAGAAGTAATAATACATGATTTAAGTGATGTATAGTTGTAGTTGTAGAAGTAATAATACATGATTTAAGTGATGTATAGTTGTAGTTGTATAAGTAATAATACATGATTTAAGTGATGTATAGTTGTAGTTGTATAAGTAATAATACATGATTTAAGTGATGTATAGTTGTAGAAGTACTAATACATGATTTAAGTGATGTATAGTTGTAGTTGTAGAAGTACTAATACATGATTTAAGTGATGTATAGTTGTAGTTGTAGAAGTAATAATACATGATTTAAGTGATGTATAGTTGTAGTTGTAGAAGTAATAATACATGATTTAAGTGATGTATAGTTGTAGTTGTAGAAGTACTAATACATGATTTAAGTGATGTATAGTTGTAGTTGTAGAAGTAATAATACATGATTTAAGTGATGTATAGTTGTAGTTGTATAAGTAATAATACATGATTTAAGTGATGTATAGTTGTAGTTGTATAAGTAATAATACATGATTTAAGTGATGTATAGTTGTAGAAGTACTAATACATGATTTAAGTGATGTATAGTTGTAGTTGTAGAAGTAATAATACATGATTTAAGTGATGTATAGTTGTAGTTGTATAAGTAATAATATATGATTTAAGTGATGTACAGTTGTAGTTGTAGAAGTACTAATACATGATTTAAGTGATGTATAGTTGTAGTTGTAGAAGTAATAATACATGATTTAAGTGATGTATAGTTGTAGTTGTAGAAGTAATAATACATGATTTAAGTGATGTATAGTTGTAGTTGTAGAAGTAATAATACATGATTTAAGTGATGTATAGTTGTAGTTGTAGAAGTACTAATACATGATTTAAGTGATGTATAGTTGTAGTTGTAGAAGTAATAATACATGATTTAAGTGATGTATAGTTGTAGTTGTAGAAGTAATAATACATGATTTAAGTGATGTATAGTTGTAGTTGTAGAAGTAATAATACATGATTTAATTGATGTATAGTTGTAGTTGTAGAAGTAATAATACATGATTTAAGTGATGTATAGTTGTAGTTGTAGAAGTAATAATACATGATTTAAGTGATGTATAGTTGTAGTTGTATAAGTAATAATACATGATTTAATTGATGTATAGTTGTAGTTGTAGAAGTAATAATACATGATTTAAGTGATGTATAGTTGTAGTTGTAGAAGTAATAATATACATGATTTAAGTGATGTATAGTTGTAGTTGTATAAGTAATAATACATGATTTAAGTGATGTATAGTTGTAGTTGTATAAGTAATAATACATGATTTAAGTGATGTATAGTTGTAGAAGTACTAATACATGATTTAAGTGATGTATAGTTGTAGTTGTAGAAGTACTAATACATGATTTAAGTGATGTATAGTTGTAGTTGTAGAAGTAATAATACATGATTTAAGTGATGTATAGTTGTAGTTGTAGAAGTAATAATACATGATTTAAGTGATGTATAGTTGTAGTTGTAGAAGTACTAATACATGATTTAAGTGATGTATAGTTGTAGTTGTAGAAGTAATAATACATGATTTAAGTGATGTATAGTTGTAGTTGTATAAGTAATAATACATGATTTAAGTGATGTATAGTTGTAGAAGTACTAATACATGATTTAAGTGATGTATAGTTGTAGTTGTAGAAGTAATAATACATGATTTAAGTGATGTATAGTTGTAGTTGTATAAGTAATAATACATGATTTAAGTGATGTATAGTTGTAGAAGTACTAATACATGATTTAAGTGATGTATAGTTGTAGTTGTAGAAGTAATAATACATGATTTAAGTGATGTATAGTTGTAGTTGTATAAGTAATAATATATGATTTAAGTGATGTACAGTTGTAGTTGTAGAAGTACTAATACATGATTTAAGTGATGTATAGTTGTAGTTGTAGAAGTAATAATACATGATTTAAGTGATGTATAGTTGTAGTTGTAGAAGTAATAATACATGATTTAAGTGATGTATAGTTGTAGTTGTATAAGTAATAATACATGATTTAAGTGATGTATAGTTGTAGTTGTAGAAGTAATAATACATGATTTAAGTGATGTATAGTTGTAGTTGTAGAAGTAATAATACATGATTTAAGTGATGTATAGTTGTAGTTGTAGAAGTAATAATACATGATTTAAGTGATGTATAGTTGTAGTTGTATAAGTAATAATACATGATTTAAGTGATGTATAGTTGTAGTTGTATAAGTAATAATACATGATTTAATTGATGTATAGTTGTAGTTGTAGAAGTAATAATACATGATTTAAGTGATGTATAGTTGTAGTTGTAGAAGTAATAATACATGATTTAAGTGATGTATAGTTGTAGTTGTATAAGTAATAATACATGATTTAAGTGATGTATAGTTGTAGTTGTATAAGTAATAATACATGATTTAAGTGATGTATAGTTGTAGAAGTACTAATACATGATTTAAGTGATGTATAGTTGTAGTTGTAGAAGTACTAATACATGATTTAAGTGATGTATAGTTGTAGTTGTAGAAGTAATAATACATGATTTAAGTGATGTATAGTTGTAGTTGTAGAAGTAATAATACATGATTTAAGTGATGTATAGTTGTAGTTGTAGAAGTACTAATACATGATTTAAGTGATGTATAGTTGTAGTTGTAGAAGTAATAATACATGATTTAAGTGATGTATAGTTGTAGTTGTATAAGTAATAATACATGATTTAAGTGATGTATAGTTGTAGAAGTACTAATACATGATTTAAGTGATGTATAGTTGTAGTTGTAGAAGTAATAATACATGATTTAAGTGATGTATAGTTGTAGTTGTATAAGTAATAATACATGATTTAAGTGATGTATAGTTGTAGAAGTACTAATACATGATTTAAGTGATGTATAGTTGTAGTTGTAGAAGTAATAATACATGATTTAAGTGATGTATAGTTGTAGTTGTATAAGTAATAATACATGATTTAAGTGATGTATAGTTGTAGTTGTAGAAGTATTAATACATGATTTAAGTGATGTATAGTTGTAGTTGTAGAAGTACTAATACATGATTTAAGTGATGTATAGTTGTAGTTGTATGAGTAATAATACATGATTTAAGTGATGTATAGTTGTAGTTGTATAAGTAATAATACATGATTTAAGTGATGTATAGTTGTAGAAGTACTAATACATGATTTAAGTGATGTATAGTTGTAGTTGTAGAAGTACTAATACATGATTTAAGTGATGTATAGTTGTAGTTGTAGAAGTAATAATACATGATTTAAGTGATGTATAGTTGTAGTTGTAGGAGTACTAATACATGATTTAAGTGATGTATAGTTGTAGTTGTAGAAGTAATAATACATGATTTAAGTGATGTATAGTTGTAGTTGTAGAAGTACTAATACATGATTTAAGTGATGTATAGTTGTAGTTGTAGAAGTACTAATACATGATTTAAGTGATGTATAGTTGTAGTTGTAGAAGTACTAATACATGATTTAAGTGATGTATAGTTGTAGTTGTAGAAGTAATAATACATGATTTAAGTGATGTATAGTTGTAGTTGTATAAGTAATAATACATGATTTAAGTGATGTATAGTTGTAGTTGTATAAGTAATAATACATGATTTAAGTGATGTATAGTTGTAGTTGTAGAAGTACTAATACATGATTTAAGTGATGTATAGTTGTAGTTGTAGAAGTAATAATACATGATTTAAGTGATGTATAGTTGTAGTTGTATAAGTAATAATACATGATTTAAGTGATGTATAGTTGTAGTTGTAGAAGTAATAATACATGATTTAAGTGATGTATAGTTGTAGTTGTATAAGTAATAATACATGATTTAAGTGAGGTATAGTTGTAGTTGTATAAGTAATAATACATGATTTAAGTGATGTATAGTTGTAGTTGTATAAGTAATAATACATGATTTAAGTGATGTATAGTTGTAGTTGTAGAAGTAATAATACATGATTTAAGTGAGGTATAGTTGTAGTTGTATAAGTAATAATACATGATTTAAGTGAGGTGTAGTTGTATACGTAATAATACATGATTTAAGTGATGTATAGTTGTAGTTGTAGAAGTAATAATACATGATTTAAGTGATGTATAGTTGTAGTTGTAGAAGTAATAATACATGATTTAAGTGATGTATAGTTGTAGTTGTATAAGTAATAATACATGATTTAAGTGATGTATAGTTGTAGTTGTAGAAGTAATAATACATGATTTAAGTGAAGTATAGTTGTATAAGTAATAATACATGATTTAAGTGATGTATAGTTGTAGTTGTATAAGTACTAATACATGATTTAAGTGATGTATAGTTGTAGTTGTATAAGTACTAATACATGATTTAAGTGATGTATAGTTGTAGTTGTAGAAGTAATAATACATGATTTAAGTGATGTATAGTTGTAGTTGTAGAAGTAATAATACATGATTTAAGTGATGTATAGTTGTAGTTGTATAAGTAATAATACATGATTTAAGTGAGGTATAGTTGTAGTTGTATAAGTAATAATACATGATTTAAGTGATGTATAGTTGTAGTTGTATAAGTAATAATACATGATTTAAGTGATGTATAGTTGTAGTTGTATAAGTAATAATACATGATTTAAGTGATGTATAGTTGTAGTTGTATAAGTAATAATACATGATTTAAGTGAGGTGTGTAGTTGTATACGTAATAATACATGATTTAAGTGATGTATAGTTGTAGTTGTAGAAGTAATAATACATGATTTAAGTGATGTATAGTTGTAGTTGTAGAAGTAATAATACATGATTTAAGTGATGTATAGTTGTAGTTGTATAAGTAATAATACATGATTTAAGTGATGTATAGTTGTAGTTGTAGAAGTAATAATACATGATTTAAGTGATGTATAGTTGTAGTTGTAGAAGTAATAATACATGATTTAAGTGATGTATAGTTGTAGTTGTAGAAGTAATAATACATGATTTAAGTGATGCATAGTTGTAGTTGTAGAAGTACTAATACATGATTTAAGTGATGTATAGTTGTAGTTGTAGAAGTAATAATACATGATTTAAGTGATGTATAGTTGTAGTTGTAGAAGTAATAATACATGATTTAATTGATGTATAGTTGTAGTTGTAGAAGTAATAATACATGATTTAAGTGATGTATAGTTGTAGTTGTAGAAGTAATAATACATGATTTAAGTGATGTATAGTTGTAGTTGTATAAGTAATAATACATGATTTAATTGATGTATAGTTGTGGTTGTAGAAGTAATAATACATGATTTAAGTGATGTATAGTTGTAGTTGTAGAAGTAATAATACATGATTTAAGTGATGTATAGTTGTAGTTGTAGAAGTAATAATACATGATTTAAGTGATGTATAGTTGTAGTTGTATAAGTAATAATACACGATTTAAGTGATGTATAGTTGTAGTTGTATAAGTAATAATACATGATTTAGGTGATGTATAGTTGTAGTTATATAAGTAATAATACATGATTTAAGTGATGTATAGTTGTAGTTGTATAAGTAATAATACATGATTTAAGTGATGTATAGTTGTAGTTGTATAAGTACTAATACATGATTTAAGTGATGTATAGTTGTAGTTGTATAAGTACTAATACATGATTTAAGTGAGGTATAGTTGTAGTTGTATAAGTAATAATACATGATTTAAGTGATGTATAGTTGTAGTTGTAGAAGTAATAATACATGATTTAATTGATGTTTAGTTGTAGTTGTAGAAGTACTAATACATGATTTAAGTCATGTATAGTTGTAGTTGTAGAAGTAATAATACATGATTTAAGTGATGTATAGTTGTAGTTGTATAAGTAATAATACATGATTTAAGTGATGTATAGTTGTAGTTGTAGAAGTATTAATACATGATTTAAGTGATGTATAGTTGTAGTTGTAGAAGTACTAATACATGATTTAAGTGATGTATAGTTGTAGTTGTATGAGTAATAATACATGATTTAAGTGATGTATAGTTGTAGTTGTATAAGTAATAATACATGATTTAAGTGATGTATAGTTGTAGAAGTACTAATACATGATTTAAGTGATGTATAGTTGTAGTTGTAGAAGTACTAATACATGATTTAAGTGATGTATAGTTGTAGTTGTAGAAGTAATAATACATGATTTAAGTGATGTATAGTTGTAGTTGTATAAGTAATAATACATGATTTAAGTGATGTATAGTTGTAGTTGTATAAGTAATAATACATGATTTAAGTGATGTATAGTTGTAGTTGTATAAGTAATAATACATGATTTAAGTGAGGTGTAGTTGTATACGTAATAATACATGATTTAAGTGATGTATAGTTGTAGTTGTAGAAGTAATAATACATGATTTAAGTGATGTATAGTTGTAGTTGTAGAAGTAATAATACATGATTTAAGTGATGTATAGTTGTAGTTGTATAAGTAATAATACATGATTTAAGTGATGTATAGTTGTAGTTGTAGAAGTAATAATACATGATTTAAGTGATGTATAGTTGTAGTTGTAGAAGTAATAATACATGATTTAAGTGATGTATAGTTGTAGTTGTAGAAGTAATAATACATGATTTAAGTGATGTATAGTTGTAGTTGTAGAAGTACTAATACATGATTTAAGTGATGTATAGTTGTAGTTGTAGAAGTAATAATACATGATTTAAGTGATGTATAGTTGTAGTTGTAGAAGTAATAATACATGATTTAATTGATGTATAGTTGTAGTTGTAGAAGTAATAATACATGATTTAAGTGATGTATAGTTGTAGTTGTAGAAGTAATAATACATGATTTAAGTGATGTATAGTTGTAGTTGTATAAGTAATAATACATGATTTAATTGATGTATAGTTGTGGTTGTAGAAGTAATAATACATGATTTAAGTGATGTATAGTTGTAGTTGTAGAAGTAATAATACATGATTTAAGTGATGTATAGTTGTAGTTGTAGAAGTAATAATACATGATTTAAGTGATGTATAGTTGTAGTTGTATAAGTAATAATACACGATTTAAGTGATGTATAGTTGTAGTTGTATAAGTAATAATACATGATTTAGGTGATGTATAGTTGTAGTTGTATAAGTAATAATACATGATTTAAGTGATGTATAGTTGTAGTTGTATAAGTAATAATACATGATTTAAGTGATGTATAGTTGTAGTTGTAGAAGTAATAATACATGATTTAAGTGAGGTATAGTTGTAGTTGTAGAAGTAATAATACATGATTTAAGTGATGTATAGTTGTAGTTGTAGAAGTACTAATACATGATTTAAGTGAGGTATAGTTGTAGTTGTATAAGTAATAATACATGATTTAGGTGATGTATAGTTGTAGTTGTATAAGTAATAATACATGATTTAAGTGATGTATAGTTGTAGTTGTATAAGTACTAATACATGATTTAAGTGATGTATAGTTGTAGTTGTATAAGTAATAATACATGATTTAAGTGATGTATAGTTGTAGTTGTAGAAGTAATAATACATGATTTAATTGATGTTTAGTTGTAGTTGTAGAAGTACTAATACATGATTTAAGTCATGTATAGTTGTAGTTGTAGAAGTAATAATACATGATTTAAGTGATGTATAGTTGTAGTTGTATAAGTAATAATACATGATTTAAGTGATGTATAGTTGTAGTTGTAGAAGTATTAATACATGATTTAAGTGATGTATAGTTGTAGTTGTAGAAGTACTAATACATGATTTAAGTGATGTATAGTTGTAGTTGTATGAGTAATAATACATGATTTAAGTGATGTATAGTTGTAGTTGTATAAGTAATAATACATGATTTAAGTGATGTATAGTTGTAGAAGTACTAATACATGATTTAAGTGATGTATAGTTGTAGTTGTAGAAGTACTAATACATGATTTAAGTGATGTATAGTTGTAGTTGTAGAAGTAATAATACATGATTTAAGTGATGTATAGTTGTAGTTGTAGAAGTAATAATACATGATTTAAGTGATGTATAGTTGTAGTTGTAGAAGTACTAATACATGATTTAAGTGATGTATAGTTGTAGTTGTAGAAGTAATAATACATGATTTAAGTGATGTATAGTTGTAGTTGTATAAGTAATAATACATGATTTAAGTGATGTATAGTTGTAGAAGTACTAATACATGATTTAAGTGATGTATAGTTGTAGTTGTAGAAGTAATAATACATGATTTAAGTGATGTATAGTTGTAGTTGTAGAAGTAATAATACATGATTTAAGTGATGTACAGTTGTAGTTGTAGAAGTACTAATACATGATTTAAGTGATGTATAGTTGTAGTTGTAGAAGTACTAATACATGATTTAAGTGATGTATAGTTGTAGTTGTAGAAGTACTAATACATGATTTAAGTGATGTATAGTTGTAGTTGTATAAGTAATAATACATGATTTAATTGATGTATAGTTGTAGTTGTAGAAGTAATAATACATGATTTAAGTGATGTATAGTTGTAGTTGTAGAAGTACTAATACATGATTTAAGTGATGTATAGTTGTAGTTGTATGAGTAATAATACATGATTTAAGTGATGTATAGTTGTAGTTGTATAAGTAATAATACATGATTTAAGTGATGTATAGTTGTAGTTGTAGAAGTAATAATACATGATTTAAGTTATGTATAGTTGTAGAAGTAATAATACATGATTTAAGTGATGTATAGTTGTAGTTGTATGAGTAATAATACATGATTTAAGTGATGTATAGTTGTAGTTGTATAAGTAATAATACATGATTTAAGTGATGTATAGTTGTAGAAGTACTAATACATGATTTAAGTGATGTATAGTTGTAGTTGTAGAAGTACTAATACATGATTTAAGTGATGTATAGTTGTAGTTGTAGAAGTAATAATACATGATTTAAGTGATGTATAGTTGTAGTTGTAGAAGTAATAATACATGATTTAAGTGATGTATAGTTGTAGTTGTAGAAGTACTAATACATGATTTAAGTGATGTATAGTTGTAGTTGTAGAAGTAATAATACATGATTTAAGTGATGTATAGTTGTAGTTGTATAAGTAATAATACATGATTTAAGTGATGTATAGTTGTAGAAGTACTAATACATGATTTAAGTGATGTATAGTTGTAGTTGTAGAAGTAATAATACATGATTTAAGTGATGTATAGTTGTAGTTGTAGAAGTAATAATACATGATTTAAGTGATGTACAGTTGTAGTTGTAGAAGTACTAATACATGATTTAAGTGATGTATAGTTGTAGTTGTAGAAGTACTAATACATGATTTAAGTGATGTATAGTTGTAGTTGTAGAAGTACTAATACATGATTTAAGTGATGTATAGTTGTAGTTGTATAAGTAATAATACATGATTTAATTGATGTATAGTTGTAGTTGTAGAAGTAATAATACATGATTTAAGTGATGTATAGTTGTAGTTGTAGAAGTAATAATACATGATTTAAGTGATGTATAGTTGTAGTTGTATAAGTAATAATACATGATTTAAGTGAGGTATAGTTGTAGTTGTATAAGTAATAATACATGATTTAAGTGATGTATAGTTGTAGTTGTAGAAGTAATAATACATGATTTAAGTGAGGTATAGTTGTAGTTGTAGAAGTAATAATACATGATTTAAGTGAAGTATAGTTGTATAAGTAATAATACATGATTTAAGTGATGTATAGTTGTAGTTGTATAAGTACTAATACATGATTTAAGTGATGTATAGTTGTAGTTGTATAAGTACTAATACATGATTTAAGTGATGTATAGTTGTAGTTGTATAAGTACTAATACATGATTTAAGTGATGTATAGTTGTAGTTGTAGAAGTAATAATACATGATTTAAGTGATGTATAGTTGTAGTTGTAGAAGTAATAATACATGATTTAAGTGATGTATAGTTGTAGTTGTAGAAGTAATAATACATGATTTAAGTGAGGTATAGTTGTAGTTGTATAAGTAATAATACATGATTTAAGTGATGTATAGTTGTAGTTGTAGAAGTAATAATACATGATTTAAGTGATGTATAGTTGTAGTTGTAGAAGTAATAATACATGATTTAAGTGATGCATAGTTGTAGTTGTAGAAGTAATAATACATGATTTAAGTGAGGTATAGTTGTAGTTGTATAAGTAATAATACATGATTTAAGTGATGTATAGTTGTAGTTGTATAAGTAATAATACATGATTTAAGTGATGTATAGTTGTAGTTGTATAAGTAATAATACATGATTTAAGTGATGTATAGTTGTAGTTGTAGAAGTAATAATACATGATTTAATTGATGTATAGTTGTAGTTGTAGAAGTAATAATACATGATTTAAGTGATGTATAGTTGTAGTTGTAGAAGTAATAATACATGATTTAAGTGATGTATAGTTGTAGTTGTATAAGTAATAATACATGATTTAATTGATGTATAGTTGTAGTTGTAGAAGTAATAATACATGATTTAAGTGATGTATAGTTGTAGTTGTAGAAGTAATAATACATGATTTAAGTGATGTATAGTTGTAGTTGTATAAGTAATAATACATGATTTAAGTGATGTATAGTTGTAGTTGTATAAGTAATAATACATGATTTAAGTGATGTATAGTTGTAGAAGTACTAATACATGATTTAAGTGATGTATAGTTGTAGTTGTAGAAGTACTAATACATGATTTAAGTGATGTATAGTTGTAGTTGTAGAAGTAATAATACATGATTTAAGTGATGTATAGTTGTAGTTGTAGAAGTAATAATACATGATTTAAGTGATGTATAGTTGTAGTTGTAGAAGTACTAATACATGATTTAAGTGATGTATAGTTGTAGTTGTAGAAGTAATAATACATGATTTAAGTGATGTATAGTTGTAGTTGTATAAGTAATAATACATGATTTAAGTGATGTATAGTTGTAGTTGTATAAGTAATAATACATGATTTAAGTGATGTATAGTTGTAGAAGTACTAATACATGATTTAAGTGATGTATAGTTGTAGTTGTAGAAGTAATAATACATGATTTAAGTGATGTATAGTTGTAGTTGTATAAGTAATAATATATGATTTAAGTGATGTACAGTTGTAGTTGTAGAAGTACTAATACATGATTTAAGTGATGTATAGTTGTAGTTGTAGAAGTAATAATACATGATTTAAGTGATGTATAGTTGTAGTTGTAGAAGTAATAATACATGATTTAAGTGATGTATAGTTGTAGTTGTAGAAGTAATAATACATGATTTAAGTGATGTATAGTTGTAGTTGTAGAAGTACTAATACATGATTTAAGTGATGTATAGTTGTAGTTGTAGAAGTAATAATACATGATTTAAGTGATGTATAGTTGTAGTTGTAGAAGTAATAATACATGATTTAATTGATGTATAGTTGTAGTTGTAGAAGTAATAATACATGATTTAAGTGATGTATAGTTGTAGTTGTAGAAGTAATAATACATGATTTAAGTGATGTATAGTTGTAGTTGTATAAGTAATAATACATGATTTAATTGATGTATAGTTGTAGTTGTAGAAGTAATAATACATGATTTAAGTGATGTATAGTTGTAGTTGTAGAAGTAATAATACATGATTTAAGTGATGTATAGTTGTAGTTGTATAAGTAATAATACATGATTTAAGTGATGTATAGTTGTAGTTGTATAAGTAATAATACATGATTTAAGTGATGTATAGTTGTAGAAGTACTAATACATGATTTAAGTGATGTATAGTTGTAGTTGTAGAAGTACTAATACATGATTTAAGTGATGTATAGTTGTAGTTGTAGAAGTAATAATACATGATTTAAGTGATGTATAGTTGTAGTTGTAGAAGTAATAATACATGATTTAAGTGATGTATAGTTGTAGTTGTAGAAGTACTAATACATGATTTAAGTGATGTATAGTTGTAGTTGTAGAAGTAATAATACATGATTTAAGTGATGTATAGTTGTAGTTGTATAAGTAATAATACATGATTTAAGTGATGTATAGTTGTAGAAGTACTAATACATGATTTAAGTGATGTATAGTTGTAGTTGTAGAAGTAATAATACATGATTTAAGTGATGTATAGTTGTAGTTGTATAAGTAATAATACATGATTTAAGTGATGTATAGTTGTAGAAGTACTAATACATGATTTAAGTGATGTATAGTTGTAGTTGTAGAAGTAATAATACATGATTTAAGTGATGTATAGTTGTAGTTGTATAAGTAATAATATATGATTTAAGTGATGTACAGTTGTAGTTGTAGAAGTACTAATACATGATTTAAGTGATGTATAGTTGTAGTTGTAGAAGTAATAATACATGATTTAAGTGATGTATAGTTGTAGTTGTAGAAGTAATAATACATGATTTAAGTGATGTATAGTTGTAGTTGTATAAGTAATAATACATGATTTAAGTGATGTATAGTTGTAGTTGTAGAAGTAATAATACATGATTTAAGTGATGTATAGTTGTAGTTGTAGAAGTAATAATACATGATTTAAGTGATGTATAGTTGTAGTTGTAGAAGTAATAATACATGATTTAAGTGATGTATAGTTGTAGTTGTATAAGTAATAATACATGATTTAAGTGATGTATAGTTGTAGTTGTAGAAGTAATAATACATGATTTAAGTGATGTATAGTTGTAGTTGTATAAGTAATAATACATGATTTAAGTGAGGTATAGTTGTAGTTGTATAAGTAATAATACATGATTTAAGTGATGTATAGTTGTAGTTGTATAAGTAATAATACATGATTTAAGTGATGTATAGTTGTAGTTGTAGAAGTAATAATACATGATTTAAGTGAGGTATAGTTGTAGTTGTAGAAGTTATAATACATGATTTAAGTGAAGTATAGTTGTATAAGTAATAATACATGATTTAAGTGATGTATAGTTGTAGTTGTATAAGTACTAATACATGATTTAAGTGATGTATAGTTGTAGTTGTATAAGTACTAATACATGATTTAAGTGATGTATAGTTGTAGTTGTAGAAGTAATAATACATGATTTAAGTGATGTATAGTTGTAGTTGTATAAGTAATAATACATGATTTAAGTGAGGTGTAGTTGTATACGTAATAATACATGATTTAAGTGATGTATAGTTGTAGTTGTAGAAGTAATAATACATGATTTAAGTGATGTATAGTTGTAGTTGTAGAAGTAATAATACATGATTTAAGTGATGTATAGTTGTAGTTGTAGAAGTAATAATACATGATTTAAGTGATGTATAGTTGTAGTTGTAGAAGTACTAATACATGATTTAAGTGATGTATAGTTGTAGTTGTAGAAGTAATAATACATGATTTAAGTGATGTATAGTTGTAGTTGTAGAAGTAATAATACATGATTTAAGTGATGTATAGTTGTAGTTGTAGAAGTAATAATACATGATTTAATTGATGTATAGTTGTAGTTGTAGAAGTAATAATACATGATTTAAGTGATGTATAGTTGTAGTTGTAGAAGTAATAATACATGATTTAAGTGATGTATAGTTGTAGTTGTATAAGTAATAATACATGATTTAATTGATGTATAGTTGTAGTTGTAGAAGTAATAATACATGATTTAAGTGATGTATAGTTGTAGTTGTAGAAGTAATAATACATGATTTAAGTGATGTATAGTTGTAGTTGTATAAGTAATAATACACGATTTAAGTGATGTATAGTTGTAGTTGTATAAGTAATAATACATAATTTAGGTGATGTATAGTTGTAGTTGTATAAGTAATAATACATGATTTAAGTGATGTATAGTTGTAGTTGTATAAGTAATAATACATGATTTAAGTGATGTATAGTTGTAGTTGTATAAGTACTAATACATGATTTAAGTGAGGTATAGTTGTAGTTGTATAAGTAATAATACATGATTTAAGTGAGGTATAGTTGTAGTTGTAGAAGTAATAATACATGATTTAATTGATATTTAGTTGTAGTTGTAGAAGTACTAATACATGATTTAAGTCATGTATAGTTGTAGTTGTAGAAGTAATAATACATGATTTAAGTGATGTATAGTTGTAGTTGTATAAGTAATAATACATGATTTAAGTGATGTATAGTTGTAGTTGTAGAAGTATTAATACATGATTTAAGTGATGTATAGTTGTAGTTGTAGAAGTACTAATACATGATTTAAGTGATGTATAGTTGTAGTTGTATAAGTAATAATACATGATTTAAGTGATGTATAGTTGTAGAAGTACTAATACATGATTTAAGTGATGTATAGTTGTAGTTGTAGAAGTACTAATACATGATTTAAGTGATGTATAGTTGTAGTTGTAGAAGTAATAATACATGATTTAAGTGATGTATAGTTGTAGTTGTAGAAGTACTAATACATGATTTAAGTGATGTATAGTTGTAGTTGTAGAAGTAATAATACATGATTTAAGTGATGTATAGTTGTAGTTGTATAAGTAATAATACATGATTTAAGTGATGTATAGTTGTAGTTGTATAAGTAATAATACATGATTTAAGTGATGTATAGTTGTAGTTGTAGAAGTACTAATACATGATTTAAGTGATGTATAGTTGTAGTTGTAGAAGTACTAATACATGATTTAAGTGATGTATAGTTGTAGTTGTAGAAGTAATAATACATGATTTAATTGATGTATAGTTGTAGTTGTATAAGTAATAATACATGATTTAAGTGATGTATAGTTGTAGTTGTATAAGTAATAATACATGATTTAATTGATGTATAGTTGTAGTTGTAGAAGTAATAATACATGATTTAAGTGATGTATAGTTGTAGTTGTAGAAGTAATAATACATGATTTAAGTGATGTATAGTTGTAGTTGTAGAAGTAATAATACATGATTTAAGTGATGTATAGTTGTAGTTGTATAAGTAATAATACATGATTTAAGTGATGTATAGTTGTAGTTGTAGAAGTACTAATACATGATTTAAGTGATGTATAGTTGTAGTTGTAGAAGTACTAATACATGATTTAAGTGATGTATAGTTGTAGTTGTAGAAGTAATAATACATGATTTAAGTGATGTATAGTTGTAGTTGTAGAAGTAATAATACATGATTTAAGTGATGTATAGTTGTAGTTGTAGAAGTACTAATACATGATTTAAGTGATGTATAGTTGTAGTTGTAGAAGTAATAATACATGATTTAAGTGATGTATAGTTGTAGTTGTAGAAGTACTAATACATGATTTAAGTGATGTATAGTTGTAGTTGTAGAAGTACTAATACATGATTTAAGTGATGTATAGTTGTAGTTGTAGAAGTAATAATACATGATTTAAGTGATGTATAGTTGTAGTTGTAGAAGTAATAATACATGATTTAAGTGATGTATAGTTGTAGTTGTAGAAGTAATAATACATGATTTAAGTGATGTATAGTTGTAGTTGTAGAAGTAATAATACATGATTTAAGTGATGTATAGTTGTAGTTGTAGAAGTACTAATACATGATTTAAGTGATGTATAGTTGTAGTTGTAGAAGTACTAATACATGATTTAAGTGATGTATAGTTGTAGTTGTAGAAGTAATAATACATGATTTAAGTGATGTATAGTTGTAGTTGTAGAAGTAATAATACATGATTTAAGTGATGTATAGTTGTAGTTGTAGAAGTAATAATACATGATTTAAGTGATGTATAGTTGTAGTTGTAGAAGTACTAATACATGATTTAAGTGATGTATAGTTGTAGTTGTAGAAGTAATAATACATGATTTAAGTGATGTATAGTTGTAGTTGTAGAAGTAATAATTAGAGATATGCGTTAAAATGTAATATCGGAAATTATCGGTATCGTTTTTTTTATTATCGGTATCGGTTTTTTTGTTTTTTTTTAATAAATCAACATAAAAAACACAAGATACACTTACAATTAGTGCACCAACCCAAAAAACCTCCCTCCCCCATTTACACTCATTCACACAAAAGGGTTGTTTCTTTCTGTTATTAATATTCTGGTTCCTACATTATATATCAATATATATCAATACAGTCTGCAAGGGATACAGTCCGTAAGCACACATGATTGTGCGTGCTGCTGGTCCACTAATAGTACTAACCTTTAACAGTTAATTTTACTAATTTTCATTCATTACTAGTTTCTATGTAACTGTTTTTATATTGTTGTACTTTCTTTTTTATTCAAGAAAATGTTTTTAATTTATTTATCTTACTTTACTATTTTTTTTTAAAAGTACCTTATCTTCACCATACCTGGTTGTCCAAATTAGGCATAATAATGTGGTAATTCCACGACTGCATATATCGGTTGATATCGGTATCGGTAATTAAAGAGTTGGACAATGTCGGAATATCGGATATCGGCAAAAAGCCATTATCGGACATCCCTAGTAATAATACATGATTTAAGTGATGTATAGTTGTAGTTGTAGAAGTAATAATACATGATTTAATTTATGTATAGTTGTAGTTGTAGAAGTAATAAGTTATTTAGTCTGCACCAACCTGGACTTTTGTGCGATGTTGTCTTCTTCTTCGCTCTGCTCGCACTTGCGCTGCTGGATGAAGACGAGGACGACGACGAAGATCTCCTTCGTTTCTTCTTCTTGTCGCTTTTGTCAACTTGACTTCCTCTCTTTGGGGACCTGCTGCGGTCCATTGTGGGTCAAACAATGTGTTTTGCTCCTTAAAGCAGATAAAATCACAACACGCTCACCGTCGTCGATTCTCCATTGACGAACCGTATGTTGGTGGTCCGCTCATTATTCAGTTCCGTCGGACAACATCGTCACAGTGCGTTAAGTTCCTATTTCGTCGGGGAAAGATTGATTGATTGAAACGTTTATTAGTAGATTGCACAGTACAGTACATAGTCCGTACAATTGACCACTAAATGGTAACACCCGAATAAGTTTTTAAATTTGTTTAAGTCGGGGTCCACGCTAATCGATTCATGGTAGACGGTGAACTGGGGCAAATTCTTAGGGCATATGAAACCTGTACAACAAACGTGAGTTGACTAAAATAAAATAAAGTTACGTTAATGGAAGATTGTTATAAGAAATTTAAAAAAAAAAAACAACATTAGGGTGAAGCCAGGCGTAAAAAAAAAGGAATTTTACAATGTAGTTCCGGGAGGACTCCACTAGGGGTCAGTGTGGCATCTGTGGTGTGTTTGCAACTTTGCAAAGGAGTAAGTAAGACTGGGAAGAAGCCAGAGTTGGACGAGAACCAAGAAAGTCATTGTCCATGTGATGTCCATCCATCCATTTTCTACCGCTTATTCCTTTCGGGGGCGCTGGAGCCTATCTCAGCTACAATCGCGCGGAAGGCGGGATACACCCTGGACAAGTCGCCAACTACTCCTTTTTGAAATAAACTCAAACTCACTCACAATGTCAGATGAAACAGAAATTGAGCTGTTTGGCCACAATACATGTTCCATCTATCCATTTTCTACCGCTTGTCCCTTTTGAGGTCGCAGGGGGTGCTGGATGTTCTCCCGAAATGTGTTTGTCATTCTTGTTTGGTGTGGGTTCACAGTGTGGCGCATATTTGTAACAGTGTTAAAGTTGTTTATACGGTCACCCTCAGTGTGACCTGTATGGCTGTTGACCAAATATGGCTTGCATTCACTTGTGTGTGTGTGAAAAGCCGTAGATATTATGTGATTGGACCGGCACGCAAAGGCAGTGCCTTTAAGGTTTATTGGCGCTCTGTACTTCTCCCTACGTCCGTGTACCACTCCGTACAGCGGCGTTTTAAAAAGGCATAGATTTTACTTTTTGAAACAGATACCGATAATTTCCGATTTTACATTTAAAAGCAATTATCGGACATCTCTAATAAATACATTTACGAAATGTATGAGTTACCTTGGATTTCTTTAGTATTTTTACACAAAATACAAGTCAGAGGCATTTGGAACTAAACAAATATTGAATAAATCTTATATCGGTTGTGCTTGCGAGATGTCCTATTTTTGGTCTCATAGTACCACCGAAATATTATATTTCACTTGTGTTGATGACACACCAATCACATACTGTAGGTTTCACGTTCACCTCTGTGAATAAATAGTAAGCACTCCATTTCTCTTGGAACATTTTACACTCGTTATCCACTTTTCTCCGTGCTGACATCTTGGCTAAGGTAGCCTACGCCTTCATTCTGAAAAGGTACATCATCTAGGGGTGTAACGGTACACCAAAATTTCGGTTCGGTACGTACCTCGGTTTAGAGGTCACGGTTCGGTTAATTTTCAGTACAGTAAGAAAACAACAAAATATATCTTTTTTGGTTATTTATTTACCAAATTTGTAAACAATGGCGTAACAGGGTTAATGTGGTCAACATACACTACCGTTCAAAAGTTTGGGGTCACCCAAACAATTTTGCGGAATAGCCTTCATTTCTAAGAACAAGAATAGACTGTGGAGTTTCAGATGAAAGTTCTCTTTTTCTGGCCATTTTGAGCGTTTAATTGACCCCACAAATGTGATGCTCCAGAAACTCAATCTGCTCAAAGGAAGGTCAGGTTTTGTAGCTTCTGTAACGAGCTAAACTGTTTTCAGATGTGTGAACATGATTGCACAAGGGTTTTCTAATCATCAATTAGCCTTCTGAGCCAATGAGCAAACCATACCATTAGAACACTGGAGTGATAGTTGCTGGAAATGGGCCTCTATACACCTATGTAGATATTGCACCAAAAACCAGACATTTGCAGCTAGAATAGTCATTTACCACATTAGCAATGTATAGAGTGTATTTCTTTAAAGTTAAGACTAGTTTAAAGTTATCTTCATTGAAAAGTACAGTGCTTTTCCTTCAAAAATAAGGACATTTCAATGTGACCCCAAACTTTTGAACGGTAGTGTATATAAAATAAAAACTAAATAAGATAAGGCTCAGAATGGTTTCTTAACAAAACCTTTCTACATATAAAGTGCTTTTTTTGATTGATTGAGACTTTTATTAGTAGATTGCACAGTACAGTACATATTCCGTACAATTGACCAATAAATGGTAACACCCGAATAAGTTTTTCAACTTGTTTAAGTCGGGGTCCACGTTTATCAACATTAAACTGCCTCAAGTTGTTACTCAGATTAAATAAAATGACAACACTTTTCTTCTACATATAAAAAGTGCAACATTAAACAGTTTCAAGTCAACTCAGCCTCAGATTAACTTTTCTTTCCCCCCCAGTCTGGCTAACTTGGCAGTAAGAGGATATATGGGCTTATTGTTCCTCCACCATAGAAGTGGGTCAAAATGTAGTTTCTAATGGAATATGGTCTTAAATCTGCTGCTATAAAAACATTTGTTATTGCTTTAGCCCTGCCTGACTCGCCGAGGAGAGGCTGCTTGAATGCGGCGGTGACGCTTCAAATGGGTTAGCATGTTTGACGTGTTGTCAGAAGCAGCTGCTGAACAATGTCGGCAAACCTCCGTCCTCCATTGTTGGATCGCGCAGCCAAAGTGTTCCCAAACGGGAGATCGTAATGAGGCAGGAGGGTCTTCCAGCGCTGGCTTTTACATGTTGTCCTAGCATGCGGTGTGTGCATTGTTTACACATCGTGCGGTACGCTACTTAATATGTCCGTGTGGAAACTCGTTCGGTACACCTCCGAACCAAAACCCCCGTACCGAAACGGTTCAATACAAATACACGTACCGTTACACCCCTACTATCACGTTGTTTAGTTTAAGTACCAGAGTTGTGCCTTTTCTCCTACTCTCCTCTGACCGTAACAAGTATATTTAGGAGACAAACCCCAGCGTGATGATTTTGGCCCACAGGCCGTATGTTTGACACCCCTGTGAAAGATGCGCTCTGTTGTCCCAATTGATAAAATACACATCACAAATAGACCAGCACACATTTTGAGAAGATAGTTGTAATCTTTTATTTTACAAAGGCATTTGTGAATCTTTAAAGCTTGTATTACTGATCAAGTTAGCCCTTGTCGCCCTTGCTCCCAACGAGGCTCAACGGAACTCAGAATTGCACCGCTTTGCTTTGACCGCTTACCAACCTTGAGGTGAATGAACGCCGCCGCAACTACCTTTACACGGCTTAAATATTATTATGTCACGGTATCAATAAATAAAACAAATCTTTCATGATACTGTTGAGGAGTGTCAAATTCATCCAGGAGAGATGCATTGCATTTCATAAATACTGAAGATCCTGTTACAGATGACATACAGCTGCACCACTGAATGTAACAGTCAAACATGTTTGGACGTCTGGAAAAGTTTAAAAAAAACAAAACAACAGGAAGCGAGCTTTAAAGCCGTCTTTCCAGTCCGTGTGCAAAGAAGTAAAACACAAACATTTGTAGGTGGTGGAATGTTGCTGGGATCCGTCTCCCGTCCTCGGCTCATTAGGACGCGGCCGCCATGCGGATCCTCTCGGGTGGAAAGAGCAGAACGTTCTTGGCTGCTTTGATGGTGTTCTTCATGAGCATGGCCACCGTCATGGGGCCCACGCCTCCTGGGACGGGCGTGATGAAGCTCGCCTTCTGTCGCACACCTGACGAGACACGTGCACTTAACGTTAACGATTGAAGCGGAATCGCTGTGATGTCAAGGAAAATATTATTTTTTTAATAATAATTATTTTTTTAAATGGTAATTTTAACATTGAATGCCCGATTGTAGCTAGGCTCCAGGGCCCCCCCCGCGACCCCGAAGGGAATAAGCGGTAGAAAATGGATGGATGGATTAATGAAATAAGTTTATTTCGGTCATATAATCAACCATCAACCATTTTGTTTTGAGGCACGTTTAAAAAAAATAAAAAAATAATGCACTTTGTGAAAGTCAAAGTATAGTATTTCCCATAGTTGTAGTGGGTATCAGGATTATCTCAGGGAGAGAATGTCCCAAATTCCAAGCTGCTGTTTTGAGGCATGTTAAAAAAATATCCACTTTGTGACTTCAATAATAAATATGGCAGTGCCATGTTGCCACTTTTTTCCATAACTTGAGTTGAAGTGGTTCTCTTATTTTGGAAAACCTTGTTTTTGATTGATTGATACTTGTATTAGTAGATTGCACAGTACAGTACATATTCCGTACAATTGACCACTAAATGGTAACACCCCAATAAGTTTTTCAACTTGTTGAAGTCGGGGTCCACGCTAATCAATTCATGGTAAAGTTACAATGTTTCATGCATCCAGCGGGGCATCACAACAAAATTAGGCATAATAATAATGTGTTAATTCCACGACTGCACTGCAAAAACTGAAATCTAAGTAAGATGAAATATCTCAAATAAGGGTGATATTTGCTTATTTTCTGTCTGATAAGATAATTATTCTCACTAAGCAGATTTTATGTTAAAGTGTTTTACTTGTTTTAAGGGTTTTGGTCCTAAATGATCTCAGTAAGATATTACAGCTTGTTGCTGAGATGTTACGACCTATATTGAGTAAAACATGCTTGAAACTAGAATATCAACTGTTGCAAAGCTGTGTCATCAACACTCACAAGTATAAAGCGACTTTTTTTAAAGTAATAATTTCTTACTTCAAGCATGAAAAAAAAATCATGATGCCGAGCGCATATCATTATGTCAAGATAATGGCACTAGCATTTAATTAATTTAAGAATATTTTTCAACATATTGAGCAAAAAGGTATTTTTTTTTCTACCAAGAAAAGTGCACTTGTTATTAGTGAGAATATACTTATTTTAAGGTATTTTTGGGTTCATTGAGGTTAGCTAATTTGACTTGTCTTGGTAAGTCTTGACAAGCCGAATTTTCTTGTTCTATTGGCAGATAATTTTGCTTAGTTCAAATAAAATACCCCTAATTTCGGCTTTTTTTTTCTTGTTTTTGAACACTGACTGTTTGCAGTGAGTATATATCAGTATCGGTTGATATCGAAATCGGTAATCAAGAGTTGGACAATATCGGCAAAAAAGCCATTATCGGACATCTCTAGTTTTGCTGAATATTAGACTATTTTAATGGTGCCAAAAGACAATGAATATTGCCTAAAAGCACAGTTGTTGAGTGGTAAATCAGGTGTTTACCTTCAAAATCCACATCTCCAACCAGTCTGCTCTTCCCAGTGAGCGGATCCTGCACCCGGTTTATGCCCACGTCGATCACGGCCGCGCCTTCTTTGATCATGTCAGCTGTGATGAGGTTGGGAATCCCTGAAATAACAAAGACGGTTACAAAACAAGCAAAGTCTAGGCTGGTGGGACGAATTAGGAAGGAATAAATCCCAAGTCGGGTACCTGCAGCCGCCACCACGATGTCAGCTATTTGAGTGTGTTGCCGAAGTTGATCCTTGGGAGTGTATCGGTGGGAGATGGTGACTGTGGCGTCGCCTAGAACGCACGTTAGCGCCCGTTAGCATTACGCAAACAAACACCGCCATGAGAGAGATGAGGGGAGGAAGTTACCTCCTGGTCTCTCGTGACGACCGTCTGTGTGCAGCAACATGGCAATGGGCATGCCCACGTTCTTGGAGCGCCCCGCGACCACCACGTTCTTCCCCTGAGTGGGAATACCTGGAGAAGGAATCCACGCAGCTTGTTTTAAGAGTCCAGTCATGTACTACACACCTCAATTATCAGACATGTTTTGTACCTGTACGGTTGATGATTTCCCACACCCCCCAGGGAGTGGCGGGCAACATGGTGGACTGGTCCAGACACATGCGGCCCACGTTGACCACGTGGAAGCCGTCCACGTCCTTGGTGGGGGACACGGCGTTACAGATGGTGCGTTCATCGATGTGATCTGTCGGGAGGTGAAAAAGGGAGCTTTTAGATCACATTCTGTCGATGCACTGCAAAAACTGCAATCTAAGTAAGATGAAATATCTCAAATAAGGGTGATATTTGCTTATTTTCTGTCTGATAAGATCATTCTTCTCACTAAGCAGATTTTATGTTAGAGTGTTTTACTTGTTTTAAGGGTTTTGGTCCTAAATGATCTCAGTAAGATATTACAGCTTGTTGCTGAGATTTGATGACCTATATTGAGTAAAACACGCTTGAAACTATTATTGTCCAAATGTCCAAAACACACCCAGCAATGGTGCACAGGAAGGCGGGGAAGAAGAGGGGAAAAGGCGGCCAAAATGGTCAAAAGTCCCAATATTGTCCAAAATACCTCCCCTGGTTCAAGTCCCACGAGTCCCGCCGCACAAGTCCCGGGATGCAAAAAATGTCCAAAGCGCACCCAGCAAAGTCCCACGGGAAGTGGGGGAGAAAAGTGAGAAAAGTCGTCATAAGTCCCCAAAAATGTTCAAAATGCCTACCCAGGTTCGAGTCCCACAAGTCCCGCCGCGCAAGTCCTTGGATGCCCAAAATGTCCATAACACACCCAGCCGAGTCTTAAGACTTGTGGCACTCGAATCCGGGTGTGATTTTTTAACATTTTACTGACTTTTCTCACTTTTCTCCCTGCCTTCCCGTGGGACTTTGCTGGGCGCGTTTTGGACATGCTGGGCATCCCGGCCGGTGGCGGGACTCGAACCTGGGTAGGTATTTTTAACATTTTTGGGACTTTTGCTGACTTTTCCAACTTTTATCCCCCCCCCTCCCCGTGGGACTCGGCTGGGTGTGCTATGGACATTTTGGGCATCCCAGGATATTTTAACAACTTCAAATCCATCTATTGATACACTGCAAAAACTGAAATCTAACCAAGATGAAATATCTCAAATAAGGGTGATATTTGCTTATTTTCTGTCTGACAAGATAATTCTTCTCACTAAGCAGATTTTATGTTAGAATGTTTTACTTGTTTTAAGGGTTTTGGTCCTAAATGATCTCAGTAAGATATTACAGCTTGTTGCTGAGATTTGATGACCTATATTGAGTAAAACATGCTTGAAACTAGAATATCAACTGTTGCAAAGCTGTGTCATCAACACTCACAAGTATAAAACAACTTTTTTAAAGTAATCATTTCTTATTTCAAGCATGAAAAAAAAAATCTTGACTTTGACACAATTGTGTCTCATATTAAAACAGATGACAGCCAAATGCTGTTTTATTTTCAATGAAACAATAGAAAATACGTACTTATATAGTAGTACACTTGTTATTAGTGAGAATATACTTATTTTAAGGTATTTTTGGGTTCATTGAGGTTAGCTAATTTGACTTGTTTTGGAAAGTCTTGACAAGCCAAATTTTCTTGTTTTATTGGCAGATAATTTTGCTTAGTTCAAGTAAAATACCCCTCCTTTTTGTATTTTTTGTCTTGTTTTTGAACACTGACTTTTTGCAGTGTGTGTGTGTGTGTGTGTGTGTGTGTGTGTGTGTGTGTACCTGGCAGAGGAAGCTGCACAAGCAGGCCGTCCACGCGATGGTCCGTGTTTAGTTTGAAGATGAGGTCCAGTAACTCTTCCTCGCTGATGTCGGAATGCTTGAGGATGGTCTCGCTGGAGATTCCTAAGGAAGACAAAAAGTTTGCTTTCACGTTTCCCGCTCCGTCGTCACATGTTCACTTTCACCAGCGCGCGTGTTTGTGTTTCCTCACCGACATCGGCGGCCGCTCTGGTCTTGTTGAGGACGTACGAGTGACTGGCCGGGTTGTCTCCGACCAGAACCACGCTGAGATGAGGCCTCCGGTGTCCGGCCAGCATCCAGTTCTCCAAATCGGCCCGCGCCTCGTCCCGGATCTGACGGGCGAGCTTCTTTCCTGAGATGACCACAGCCTCCTGCCTGTGAACACACACACACACTTTAATAACTGGTACTTACAAACCATGACTACACTTCATTGGTCCACAACAAAGAAAGTCATCAACGCTCTTGCCTTAACTTCACCGACCTGACATCGTTTTGACTTTTTTTTAGACCACAAACTCCCCAAAATGCTGAAATTAAAGTCTGAGATAAAACCACGAAGAGGACAGGGCTTTAATTAGGGAGAGGAAATGTGCTGACCAAACATGAGGCTTCAAATAGGAGTTCTGAAACAATGTTAAGTGTAATACTACTCTTTTTTGCCATGGCGTTTATTAATAGAGAGAACACACACCAGACGACTAAAATAACGACCTACATTTGGATATTTTTTTAACCGTCCGAGCACATTCCATTTGAATTATCTTCAAAGCCGAAAATGACATAAAAGTCATTCAGTTCTCACAGGGCGTAACTTGGCATTTAGGATTTTTTTTAATGACCTTTTTTGCTCAAATTTCTCCATGAACCCAAGCCCTAAATAAAATAAAATACATTTTTGACCCTTTTAATGAGTTAATATCACAGGTTTAAATGAGTAAAATAACTAATGTTATGCAAATGTATCAACAACACTTTGATCAAAAAGACCTTCAAAGAGTTAAAATAAAATAAACGATAGGGACAAGCGATAGAAAATTGATGGATGGATGGTATTTTTGTTTAGGGCTGAAGTCAACTGAGACAATCGAGCCAAAAAAGTACAAAAAAAATATTTATTCTAAATGTTTTATGCCCTTTGAAAATTTAAGGACTTTAATGTTTTGTTTGGCTTTGGGGTGTTGTTGAACAACTTCCAGAGTGTCGTACACCTGTCAAACAATTGCACATTGGAATTTTTATATGTAATATAAAAAAAAAAACGCACAAAAAACCAAATGTATAATTGAGGAAGACAAGAAAAATTATGACCAAAGTACACAAAAAAATACTCACAGCGCTACGTGGTCTTTACGTGGTCACTGTCGCGTTACGTTGTATTCACGTAGTCACTGTCGCGTTACGTTGTATTCACGTAGTCACTGTCGCGTTACGTAGTATTCACGTAGTCACTGTCGGGTTACGTTGTATTCACGTAGTCACTGTCTCGTTACGTTGTATTCACGTAGTCACTGTCTCGTTACGTTGTATTCACGTAGTCACTGTCGCGTTACGTTGTATTCACGTAGTCACTGTCGCGTTACGTTGTATTCACGTAGTCACTGTCGCGTTACGTAGTATTCACGTAGTCACTGTCGCGTTACGTAGTATTCACGTTGTCACTGTCGCGTTACGTTGTATTCACATAGTCACTGTCGTGTTACGTTGTATTCACGTAGTCACTGTCGCGTTGTTGTAGTCACTGTCGCGTTACGTTGTAGTCACATAGTCACTGTCGCGTTACGTTGTATTCACGTAGTCACTGTCGCGCTACGTTGTAGTCACTGTCGCGTTACGTTGTAGTCACTGTCGCGTTACGTTGTAGTCACTGTCGCGTTACGTTGTAGTCACTGTCGCGTTACGATGTAGTCACGTAGTAGTCACGTAGTAGTCACTGTCTCGTTACGTTGTAGTCACGTAGTCACTGTCGCGTTACGTTGTATTCACGTAGTCACTGTCGCGTTATGTAGTCACTGTCACGTTACGTTGTATTCACGTAGTCACTGTCGCGTTACGTTGTATTCACGTAGTCACTGTCGTGTTACGTTGTATTCACGGAGTATTCACATAGTCTCTGTCGCGTTACGTTGTATTCACATAGTCACCGTCGCGTTACGTTGTATTCAGTCACTGTCGCGTTACGTTGTATTCACATAGTCACTGTCGCGTTGTTGTAGTCACTGTTGCATTACGTTGTAGTCACAGTCACTGTCGCGTTACGTTGTATTCACGTAGTCACTGTCGCGCTACGTTGTAGTCACTGTCGCGTTACGTTGTAGTCACGTAGTCACTGTCTCGTTACGTTGTAGTCACGTAGTCACTGTCGCGTTACGTTGTATTCACGTAGTCACTGTCGCGTTATGTAGTCACTGTCACGTTGTAGTCACTGTCGCGTTACGTTGTAGTCACGTGGTCACTGTCGCTTTACGTTGTAATCACGTAGTTACTGTCGCGGTACGTTGTAGTCACTGTCGCGTTACGTTGTAGTCACTGTCGCGTTACGTTGTAGTCACTGTCGCCTTACGTTGTATTCACGTAGTCACTGTCGCCTTACGTTGTATTCACGTCTTCACTGTCGCGTTCCGTTGTATTCACGTAGTCACTGTCGCGTTACGTTGTATTCACGTAGTCACTGTCGCGTTACGTTGTATTCACGTAGTCACTGTCGCGTTACGTTGTATTCACGTAGTCACTGTCGCGTTACGTTGTATTCACGTAGGCAGTCGCGTTACGTTGTATTCACGTAGGCAGTCGCGTTACGTTGTATTCACGTAGTCAGTCGCGTTACGTTGTATTCACGTAGTCAGTCGCGTTACGTTGTATTCACGTAGTCACTGTCGCGTTATGTTGTATTCACATAGTCACTGTCGCGTTACGTTGTATTCACGTGGTCACTGTCGCGTTACGTTGTATTCACGTAGTCACTGTCGCGTTACGTTGTATTCACGTAGTATTCACGTAGTCACTGTCGCGTTACGTTGTATTCACTGTCGCGTTACGTTGTATTCACATAGTCACTGTCGCGTTACGTTGTATTCACGTAGTCACTGTCGCGTTACGTTGTATTCACGTAGTCACTGTCGCTTCACGTGGTTATTGTCACGTTATGATGTTTACGTGGTTATTGTCTGTTAACCTGACAAATTAGCATTTGGTGACGTGGTGAAAAATAATGTGCGTAAAAGCCAAAGTGGGATGAAAATGACATTTACACAACAGTCAAGCACAAATGCTGTACTTTGCCTTTTGTGATCTTCTCTTTGAAAAAGTTGCAGACAAAACACTCCCTGCTGTAATGTGCATGCCATGCCAGGAGGTGGCGGTGTCAGTTACACGCATGCACACCGGGATGGCTTGTCCTCCTGGAGGTCTGTCGTCGACATAGTCAATATTGATGTGGTAAAAACGGCACTGCTCTTTTCAAAACATAACAATTGCGATGCAAATACAGTTTTCTTGTGCACATGTCCCTTTTTTGTTCCTGTTCCCGAGCACTGCATTTGCATGCTGGTACAGTAAGTCCTCTGGAACCACTTGTAGTCTCTAAAATTAGCTCCTGCCAAGCTGACACAGACGTATGCTCCACACGGCGGACAAACCTTTCAGCCCAAGTGTCAAGATGCAAATAGCAAAGTGGTAAAAGGAGGAGGACAGAAGGCGCTTGTAAAAGAAGTAGTGTGTGAAGCGCCAGCTGAGGTACAGTATGATTTACCGTGTGGCCCCTGCTAACTGAGGCTTTCTTGGACCAAACCGGCCCCAGTGCCAACTTTTTGCTCTTACATAAGACAAGAGAATGCTAACCAATAACTGAGGAGCAATGAGCCTTCGGCGATGATGTAACCAGTCTTTTGTTCCGATAGGCACATTTACAGTGGAGGAAAAAAATAGCGCATCTTTGCAGAATTACCTTTTTTCTTTTCTACAAAAAAGTATTTTCCTTATATAGTCTTTAAGCACTTATTAAAAACTTTAGTTTACCATTGGGGATGAAATAAAAACATATATATATATATACACTTTTATTTTTAATTAGCTTGCTTCTGCAGATAAAATAAGTTTTCTTTGGAGATGAAATAAAATAAATAAATATATATATATATTTATTTATTTATAAAAAAAAAAATTATATATATATATATATTTTTTTTTAAATTTCATCTCCAAGGAAAACTTATTTTTAACATTATTCCTCCACCAAATTAAAGTTATGTTTACTGAGCTGTTATAGTATTTATGTGCAGAAGCAGGTTAATTAAAAAAAAAGAAATTATATATATATATATATATATATATATATATATATATATATATATATATATATATATATATATATATATATATATATATATATATATATATATATATATATATATATATATATATATATCAGCTCAGTAAACATACCTTTAATTTGGTGGGGGAATAATGTTAAAAATAAGTTTTCCTTGGAGATTAAATTAAAATTAAAACATATATATGTATATATATATATTTTTTTATTAGCTTGCTTCTGCACATAAATACTACAACAGCTCAGTAAACATAACTTTAATTTGGTGGAGGAATGCTAAAAAAAACATTTTCCTTGGACATTAAATAAAAAAACTTTTAAAAAAATAAATATATATATATATGTATATATATATATATATATATATTTTTTTTTTTAAATTATTATTATTTTCTAATTAGCTTGCTTCTGCACATAAAATAAGTTTTCCTTGGAGATGAAATTTTTAAAAAATACAAAAAATAAATAAATAAATATATATATATACAAAAATAAACAATCTTTCTTCTTTCCTAACATTGTAAAAATGTAATAAAGTGAAACAAATACAAAAAAAAAATATTTTCTTTATAAAAACATATTTGGGGTGTTTGTAATTTGACGGTATTCTTTGGAGAATAAATTAAAAAAATACAAATAAACAAGCTTTCGTCTTTCCTAAGATTGTAAAAATGTAATAAAGTGAAAATCGTCGGATGAAAAAAAAAGTCTACCTTCATTTATAAACAAAAAGCCAGAAAATAGTATTTTCTTTATAAAAATATATTTGGTGTGTTTGTAATTTGACGGTATTCTTTGGAGATTAAATTAAAAAAATAAACAAGCTTTCTTCTTTCCTAACATTGTAAAAATGTAATAAAGTGAAAATCATCGGATGAAAAAAAAAGTCTACCTTCATTTATAAACAAAAACAAGAAAATAGTATTTTCTTTATAAAAATATACTTGATTTATTTGTAATTTATGCATGGTGTGACTAATAAAAGTCATCTGTGAGTCGATCATGTGCACAAACACGCGACTTGTGTCCCTGAGAAGAACTCATGTTTGGGTTCAATTATGTCAATACATGCACAATATACTGAAGAAAAAATGCTTGCATTTATATTTCCATGTGAGGGCTTGAATGTTTTTTGCATGTTAAAAGACAAGTTAAATTAATCATGTGTAAATATAGGTGTGCCATCCACCTCCCCTCCCCCCCTCCCCCCGCAGAGCCAACAGGGTGCAAACACTGAAGCGGATTTCATCAGCCACACTTGCCCTGCTGTCATACCGGCATGCCGCCAGGGGGCGCATCGCGCCAATGCGAAAAATGTTCTACCGAAAAACGTTACGAGTAAACGCCCGTTTTTAGCGGAGAGAAACACACAATGTAAATAAGAAGGTTAAGAAGGCGCGGGGAATATTAATTCGACAACAAGAAGCGATAAAGTGGGTGTAAAATAAAAAATAAAACCCCGCCATATTGAAGGTGCCATGAAGCATATGGCGGCCGTGCTCACCTCGGGGCGGACGTGTGTAGCTGACAAAGTTGATGGCGGGAGTGCTGACACACTCTCCTGAGAGCCCTGCTGACCGCTGCCATTGCGACGAGAGGCTGAGAGGCTGAGAGGAGGAGAGGACAAGTCCGGAGAAGACGAGGAAGGACCGAAAAGGCGGGCTGGACTGAGCCGCACAGCCGCTTTTAAGCAAAGGCCCCGCCCCTTGCTGTGCGCGCATATGTGACGTCACATTCGGAGTGACGTCAGGTCCCCACGTGACGTTCCTTCCTGCTCAACTCGTTTGTCATGACATGACGTCACGATAATAACAATGAGTCTTGGGTTTAATAAGTTCAATAGTCTGTGTTGCGTTTGTCATGACATGACGTCACGATAATAACAATGAGTCTCGGGTTTAATAAGTTCAATAGTCTGTGTTGCGTTCGCAGTAAGAAGGTGTGTGCCCGTGTAGTACAAACTAAAGAGGAAGTGGCAACAGAGAAGTCATCAAGTATAACAATCATATTTAAAAATAGCACTATTAACATATATCCCAAATCTGCACTGCTGGAAAAATAAATAAAAAAAGTTTTTTATATTTTATTGTACTTTTGTGGTATACTTTTAAAGTTATTCTTCTGATCATCAGGTGTCATTTCAACACGTACACTGCAAGAAGTCAGTGTTCAAAAACAAGAACATTTTTAAAAAAAAATTAGGAGTACCGTATTTTTCGGAGTATAAGTCGCACCGGCCAAAAATGCATAATAAAGAAGTAAAAAAACATATAAGTCGCACTGGAGTATAAGTCGCATTTTTAAGGGAGATTTATTTGATAAAAGCCAACACCAAGAATAGACATTTGAAAGGCAATTTAAAATAAATAAAGAATAGTGAACAACAGGCTGAATAAGTGTACGTTATATGAGGCATAAATAACCAACTGAGAAGGTGCCTGGTATGTTAACGTAACATATTATGGTAAGAGTCATTCAAATAACTATAACATATAGAACATGCTATACGTTTACCAAACAATCTGTCACTCCTAATCGCTAAATCCCATGAAATCTTATACGTCTAGTCTCTTACGTGAATGAGATAAATAATATTATTTGATATTTTACGCTAATGTGTTAATAATTTCACACGTAAGTCGCACCCAAACTATGAAAAAACTGCGACTTATAGTCCGAAAAATACAGTAGTCATTATTAAGTACTTATTAATGCCTTAGACATGGCCTTATTATAACCCTAACCCTCTAACCCTGACCCTAACCCTAACCAAATAACTCTAAATTAAGTATTTGTTACTTAGAATATGTTCCCCTAGTGACCAAAAAAAATCTAAATTAAGTCTTTATTATTACTTAGAATATGTTCCCCTAGTGACCAAATAACTCTAAATTAAGTCTTTGTTACTTAGAATATGTTCCCCATACTAAAGTGTTACCAAAAACATATAACTTTGTCTTGAATTTGAAAAAAAAAAACATTTTATTTTTCACTAAAGAAGGGTTCTGTGAATGCGCATATGAAACTGGTGGGGTTCGCTACCTCCAACAAGGTTAAGAACCACTGCTGTTGACATATATCCCAAATCTGCACTGCTGAAAAAATAAATAGATAAAAAAATTGTTTTTTATGTTTTATTATACTTTTGTGGTATACAAAACACAACACGTACACTGCAAAAAGTCAGTGTTCAAAAACAAGAAAAAAAAATTAGGAGTATTTTATTTGAACTAAGCAAAATTATCTGCCAATAGAACAAGAAAATTCGGCTGGTCAAGACTTTCCAAAACAAGTAAAATTAGCTAACCTCAATGAACCCAAAAATACCTTAAAATAAGTATATTCTCACTAATAACAAGTGCACTTTTCTTGGTAGAAAAAAAAGACACCTTTTTGCTGAATATGTGGAAAAATATTCTTAAATTAATTAAATGCTAGTGCCATTATCTTGACATAATGATATGCGCTCGGCATCATGATTTGTTTTTTTCATGCTTGAAGTAAGAAATGATTACTTTAAAAAAGTAGTTTTATACTTGTGAGTGTTGATGACACAGCTGATATTCTAGTTTCAAGCATGTTTTACTCAATACAGGTAATAAAATCTAATCTACGAGCTGTAATATCTTACTGAGATCATTTAGGACCAAAACCCTTAAAACAAGTAAAACACTCTAACATAAAATCTGCTTAGTGAGAAGAATTATCTTATCAGACAGAAAATAAGCAAATATCACCCTTATTTGAGATATTTAATCTTACTTAGATTTAAATTTTTGCAGTGTACATATATATCTGACATTACTGTACATCATTTTTGCTTTTCATATGTAAATTTACATGTATTTATTTGCGGGGTAGGGGGGGATTACCAGTAGTACTATTATACATTTGAAAAGGTAAATACTAGCTGATATTATCGGCCGATAAATGCTTTAAAATGTAATATCGGAAATTATCGGTATCAGGTTTTTATTTTTATTAAATCAACATAAAAACACAAGATACACTTACAATTAGTGCACCAACCCAAAAATCCTCCCTCCCCCCATTTACACTCATTCACACAAAAGGGTTGTTTCTTTCTGTTATTAATATTCTGCTTCCTACATTATATATCAATATATATCAATACAGTCTGCAAGGGATACAGTCCGTAAGCACACATGATTGTGCGTGCTGCTGCTCCACTAATAGTACTAACCTTTAACAGTTAATTTTACTCATTTTCATTCATTAATAGTTTCTATGTAACTGTTTTTATATTGTTTTACTTTCTTTTTTATTCAAGAAAATGTTTTTAATTTATTTATCTTATTTTATTTTATTAATAAAAAAAAAAAAGGACCTTATCTTGTCCAAATTAGGCATAATAATGTGTTAATTCCACGACTGTATATATCGGTATCGGTAATTAAGAGTTGGACAATATCGGAATATCGGCAAAAAAGCCATTATCGGACATCCCTAGTAAATACAGTATTTAGAGTTTTTTGCAAATAATTACTAGAGTACTCATGTAACACAGTAAAATGTGTTCTGAGATGTAAAAGTAGTCATTTTGGAATTGTGAGTACATTGTTTTAAAAATTGATAGTAAAATTAGGGCCCGGTCATGCTTAAAAGTTATTTTCTTGCATATATGTCACATTCATATTTGGTATTTGTAAGCAAACTCTACTTGCATGTCTTTTTCCTCATACGAGTGTGCGTATTGGTGTTAATTATCTAAATTAAAAACAGGATTATGAGTCCGATCATGTGAAGCCACGTTGCAATAAAAATGAGGGCGCCCTCTGCTGGATGTTTTTGATATTACAACACACTGTATACTGTTTTCATTCATAAAAAGTATGCTCAGTAAGTGACAGACTAATGTTTTTATGACACTCGGATGAAAACAATCAAAGACTACTAGCCAGAAAAATGACTTTAATGTCATGTGATGATGTAGTGGACAGACTGTGAGAACATTTTGCATAGGTTGCTCATTTCATCGACCGCCTGCATGAAAAGCCCAGTGGTAAAATAGCAACACGTTCATTGTGTGTTTTTATGAAGAGACACCGCAAAGCTGACCTGGATGGTGGATGTCAGCCCTGTGAACACCAGTCCATAAATACATATTTCCCCACATTCATAGATTAGCTAGAAATGTTATAAATTACACTTTTGTAATAATTAGTTCGGCTTTCATATAAATAACACCCTTCACTTTTGACCAATATAGCATTAAAAAAAAAAGCATAATATAATGCCAGTTTTCTGAATGGTAATTAAAAATAAGAAAAACAGAAAACACTTCTTGACGGGCTCTTTAAAGCCATTTGTTTCATAAGCAGGAAAATAAACAGAACAATCTCAGCCTCCCTGAGCATAAAGTCACATCAATACCACATGATTTTAAATAGTTCATGAAACACTCCAATGCTTGGCAGAAACACACACACACACACACACACATACACACATACACACACGCTCCCCTCAAAGTAATAGTATTTCATCTTTAAAGATTATTAATCATTGCTTGCTATTGCACAGAAACATGAATTTTCAACACAGAAAATACACAGTGGTGACATTTTGGTTGGTGGCGCCCACATAGAAATGTAGATAATGTTCACTGGCGTCAAATGAAAATGTACAGAGCCCCTAAAAGGACATGGGGGAATTTTTATAATAGTTTTTTTTTTTTAGACATGTATCTCGTGCGCACGAGATACATGTCTAGAAAAAAAAAATTAAAACAAATTTATAATAGTTTTTTTTATCTCGTGCGCACGAGAAACTTTCTCTTGCGCACGATATACATGTCTAAAAAAAAATAAAAATAAAGGACATGGGGGAATTTTTTTTTGTATAATTTTTTTTCTTTTTTTTTTAGACATTAATCTCGTGCGCACGAGAAACTATTTATAAAGTTATAAAAAAATAAATAAAAAAAATTTATAATTGTTTTTTTTTTTGGCATGTATCTCGTGCGCACGAGATACATGTCTAGAGAAAAAAAAAAAGTATAATTGTTTTTTTTATCTCGTGCGCACGAGAAACTATCTTGAGCACACGAGAAACTTTCTAAAAAAAAATAAAACATTTTTTTATAATTATAACAACAATTATAATTATGTAATTTTTTAAAATAACTTTATAAATAGTTTCTCGTGCGCACGGGATACATGTCTAAAAAAAAAAAAGGAACATGGGGGACATTTTTTTTTGTATAATTTTTTTTTTAGACATGTATCTCGTGCGCATGAGAAACTATAAAGTTATAAAAACAAAAACAAATATAATTGTTTTTTTTAGACATGTATCTCGTGCGCAGGAGATACATGTGAAAAAAATAAAATGACATTTATAATTGTTTTTTTTTTAATCTCATGCTCACGAGAAACTTTCTCGTGCGCACGAGATACATGTCTAAAAAACAAAAGAAAAAAGGACATCGGGGAAAAAAAATTTTTGTCAAATTTTTTTTTAGACATGTATCTTGTGCGCACGAGAAACTACCTCGTGCACAAGATACATGTCTAAAAAAAAAAAAAAAGGACGGGGGGGAATTTTTTTTTGTCACATTTTTAAAAAAAAATCTTAGACATGTATCTCGTGCGCACGAGAAACTAGCTCGTGCACAAGATACATGTCTAAAAAAAAAAAAAAAAGACATGGGGGAAAATTTTTTTTTAGACATGTATCTCGTGCGCACGAGAAACTATCTCGTGCACAAGAGAAAGTTTCTCGTGCGCACGAGATAGTTTCTCTTGCGCACGAGATACATGTCCAAAAAAAGCTTGTTCACGTAAGCGACAGCAAGGCGTACTAACTCAGCAGCCACACATCTTACACTGACGGTACCAATACCCAGAATCCCATGCAGCACTAACTCTTCCGTACTAGGTCAGCAGCCAGCCAGCCACATGCAACATGTGGCTGGACTGGCATGCTGTATATAAATGCTTGTGGACAATTACTGTAGTGCAGTTAGGGCACGCCCTTTATTTAGTAATTAGAGTGTAAATAGGATAATTTTTTCCCTGGGAGTAATCTATGAGAGGCACTGAGATCCATCAAACTCCTGGGTAAATCGGGGGTCGGCATGTATGTAGCTGAGCCGCATCAGAGTGGTCAAGGAGCCGCGGGTTGCCGACCCCTGCTTTAGGGGCTCCGTAACAATGTCAAACCCAGGAAATTAATCATACTATTAAACTTAAAAAATAGCTGGGAAAAAACCTTCCATGCTGACATTCATGAACACACCCCCATGCCGCCCTGCTCCAGATTGTCAAAAAAAAAAAAAAAAAAAATACTATCTGTGCTGAATGTTGGCGTAGTGGCGAGTAACATGCTGCCAAAAGATGAACACATTCAAAGATGATATAATGCAAAAAAACAAAACTAAACAACTAGCGGTGTAAACATTGATGGTGTTTGTTTAAAGGTGGCAAAGTGATATAAAACTTGATTTGTTCTTTAAACTAAAATGAAAAAAAACTACCTTGCAAATGCAACTTTGTATCGCTGCTGCAGTCATAATAATAATAATAATAATAATAATAAGAATCATGTTACATTTTCTTCGTATACTTGTCTTTACTGTACGCTTATAAATATTTACTGTATAGGTAGAACATCTCTGGTATCAACAATATACTCTCTCTCTCTCACACACACACACACACACACACACACACACACACACACACACACACACACACACACACACACACACACACACACACAGACACACACACACACACACACACACACACACACACACACACACACACACACACACACACACACACACACACACACACACACACACACACACACACACACACACACACACACACACACACACACACACACACAGAGCTGCCACATTCACACAAAAGGGGGAGAAGGGATCGTGGTTGTGGTGGTGGATTGCGGTGGGGGTTGGGGTCGCCCTTATGTGCGATTGAGGGTCTGGAAGATTCTTGATATCTGGAGCATGACGGGTCCTGTCTCAGGGTCGTTCATCCACTGGGTGCTGTTGAGGGGGTTCTCCAGCATGTCCTCAAATGCTGCAACGGGGACACAAATTCTGCACTTCAGTTCCATTTCACAATTGGAAAACCAGGACTTGTGGGACCGTGTGTGTGTGTGTGTGTGTGTGTGTGTGTGTGTGTGTGTGTGTGTGTGTGTGTGTCTTATCTACATCCAGCAGTTCCTCCCAAGTGTCTAATCTGTCAGACACAACAAAGAAAAAAAGTGTATTTATTTTGTACCGAGCAGAGTCTTGGGGTTTGTCAAACCCAGCTGGACCACAGGGTTCTCCAGGATGGCCTGGAACAGCGGACTGTTGGTGTCAATGCCTTTGTCCAGGTCCTCTGGGGACGGCTTCTTGTCTCCCAGCAGCCACTCACACTGGAACACACACACACGCACACGCACACGCACACGCACACGCACACACACCCACACACACACACACACACACACACACACACACACACACACACACACACACACACACACACACACACACACGAGACACAGCACGTCGGTCATTGTGGACTTTGGGTCAGGTGACTGACCAGTGGAGTCACAAGTTGAGTGACATGCAGGAATACTTGGATGCAAGAAGCACACAACTCTTTAGCAGCAAACATTAGGGGTGTAACGGTACGTGTATTTGTATTGAAGCGTTTCGGTACGGGGGTTCCGGTTCGGTTCGGAGGTGTACCGAATGAGTTTCCACACGGACATATTAAGTAGCGTAACGCGGGTTGTGTAAACAATGCACACCGAGGCACAACACACAGCATGCTAGCAGCTAACGGGCTGGGATAGACTGACCATACGTCCTCTTTTCACCGGACATGTCCTCTTTTGCGGAGCTGTCAGGGCGGAGTTTCTTAAATGCCTCAAAATGTCCGGCATTTTGAGTTAGGGTTGCGTGTATTTTCAATGTACGTTCAGGGTTAAGAAGGGGTTAAAAACAAAACAAATTGTGCGCGAGTTATGACAAACGCGCATGCGTCGCCAGGCTCTGCTTTTTATCCATAGATTTATCACATTTAATTTGTTATTATCTATAGCAGGGGTGTCAAAAGTGTGCCCCGGAGGCCATTTGCGGTCCACAGCTAATGTTTTAAAGGCCCACGACACATTCGAAAAATACTATTAAAATAAACAAAAACATAACAAAAGTGAAATAAAAAAGCTTAAAGGTTAAATGTCATTTAGAAAAAGTTGCAATGTTGACTAATAAAACAAAACTGTTTTTTTTCTTCTTTCAAACTGTCATTGCTCAAAACATAATATTGAATCAAAATCAATGTTATTATGAATTATTGACCTATCCAAGGTTCCCATTACTTCACATTAAAAATATTCCACTAAGAAAAATATTTTTGGTGGAAGATTTTGCAAATTTGGTAAATAAATAACCCAAAAATGTATATTTTGTTGTTTTCTTACTGTACCGAAAATGAACCGAACCGTGACCTCTAAACCGAGGTACGTACTGAACCAACATTTTTGTGTACCGTTACACCCATAATAATATGCAAACTTAGCATGATGTTGTTAAAATGTACAATGTTAGCAATGTAGCTAACATAGCTGTGCTAGTGTTGCCAACATTTGTGTCCTACAGTCCCACTTTTAAATATTGTTGTATGTGAGATATGGCATGTATTATGTTGGAAAAGTGCAGAGTGTTTGTATAAAAAAAAAAGGTGGGATTAAATACACAATGACACTTCTTGAAGACACACACTCAGTCAGAGCCAAACAGCTTATTAGCATTAAAGACACACACAAAATGATGTGTTCCTAAATTCCTAGGCTACATTTTGCACTGCAAAAACTGAAATCTAAGTAAGATTAAATATCTCAAATTTATTTTCTGGCTGATAAGATAATTCTTCTCACTAAGCAGATTTTATGTTAGAGTGTTTTACTTGTTTTAAGTGTTTTGGTCCTAAATGATCTCAGTAAGAAAGTACAGCTTGTTGCTGAGATTTGATGACCTATATTGAGTAAAACATGCTTGAAACTAGAATATCAACTGTTGCAAAGCTGTGTCATCAACACTCACAAGTATAAAACTACTTTTTTAAAGTAATCATTTCTTATTTCAAGCATGAAAAAAAAAATTATGACTTTGACACAATTGTGTCTCATAATTAAAACAGATGACAGCCAAATGCTGTTTTATTTTCAATGAAACAATAGAAAACATGTACTCATATAGTAGTACAGTTTGCACAGTACAGTAAACTGACAGTTAATATTTAAACATTTAACATTTCTAACAATTTTGAACAGAAATAGTTCATGCACATTCAGATAAATTCTTCAAAATTACAATTAAAAAAATGTTGGCCGGGGGCCGGGCTGTTTATATGCGCACTAATTGACTGAAAGAGCACGCACTTGGCGCGATGATGTCATGTTATCCATGGAAAAATGCATTTTTAGACAATATGATTTGCCTGAGCGGCTAGGAGACCCCGAGAGTAACAAGCGCTTGCCTTGTTGCCTTTCCATTAAGAACAATAAATCAGTTTTTAGTATAAGTTTCAAGAAATGTTATGCCGAGCGCATATCATTATGTCAAGATAATGGCACTAGCATTTACTTCATTTAAGAATATTTTTCAACATATTGAGCAAAAAGGTCTCTTTTTTTTGTACCAAGAAAAGTGCACTTGTTATTAGTGAGAATATACTTATTTTAAGGTATTTTTGGGTTCATTGAAGTTAGCTAATTTTACTTGTTTTGGAAAGTCTTGACAAGCCAAACTTTTTGCAGTGTGTACTACAGATTGAAAGTTGACTAAGTACTGCACATTTAAATAACCCGGCAACATTTTGTTACTATTTTTGTTAAAAAGTTCAATGCCGAGTCTTTGTATTTAGTTAGACAAAGTAGCAAGAGTCGAGTACGTTTTGTGTCTTCTAAAAAAAGACATAAAATAACAGAAAAGAAGAGAGTCATTGAAGTTTGGTGTCCACCTACCGCTGCGTCCTGCTGGTTGTTGTTGACCTTCAGCGCGTCAATCACCTGCTTTTCCTCAAAGCCCATCTCCATGAGCGCATAAACTGCCTGTCGGCACAATCGGCAAAAGGAAACGTGTTAACTTAGTGTCATAAATAACGCTGATCAATAATAGAAATAATATTTATCAACAAATAACACTGATAAATAATAACAATCAATACATAAATAACACTGTACACGGCTACTAATAACAAGTTACTACAATTAATAAATAACACTGATTACCATACTTGCCAACCCTCCCGATTTTCCTGGGAGACTCCCGAAAATCTCCCGGGGCAACCATTCTCCCGAATTTCTCCCGATTTCCACCCGGACAACAATATTGGGGGCGTGCCTTAAAGGCACCGCCTTTAGCGCCTTCTACAGCCTGTCGTCACGTCCGCTTTTCCTCCATACAAACAGCGTGCCGGCCCAGTCACATAATATATGCGGCTTTAACACACACATTGGTGAATGCAACGCATACTTGGTCAACAGCCATACAGGTCACACCGAGGGTAGCCGTATAAACAACTTTAACGCTGTTAATGTAAATAATTCAATGTATATACTCTGATGATTATCTTGTGTGATGACTGTATTATGAAAATAGTATACATCTGTATCATGGACCCCGACTTAAACAAGTTGAAAAACTTTTTCTCGTGTTACCATTTAGTGGTCAATTGTACAAAATATGTACTTCACTGTGCAATCTACTAGTAAAAGTTTCAATCAATCAATCAATACAAATATGCGCCACACTGTGAACCCACACCAAACAAGAATGACAAACACATTTCGGGAGACCATCCGCACCGCAACACAACAGAACAAATACCCAGAAGCCCTTGCAGCACTAACTCTTCCGGGAAGCTACAATATACCCCCCCGCCCCATCTCCCGAATTCGGAGGTGTCAAGGTTGGCAAGTATGCTGATTACTATTACTAATAATAAATCAATAAAACTGATCACTAGTACAAATAACTAATAACACAAATCACTACTATTAATAATAATACCACTGATCACTACTACTGCTACTACTAATAAATAATACAATTAATTATAATGAAAAATAACATTATTCACTAATAATAATAATAAGGGTAAAATAACACAAATTACTATGATCAATAATAAATCAATGAATAACACTGCTCACTAGTACTACTATACATCCATCCATTTTCTACCGCTTGTCCCTTTTATGGGGATGCGGGGGGGTGCTGGAGCCTATCTCAGCTGTATTCGGGCGGAAGGCGGGGTGCACCCTGGACAAGTCGCCACCTCATCACAGGGCCAACACAGATAGACAGACAACATTCACACACTAGGGACCATTTAGTGTTCACTAGTACTACGAATAATCACTAATTAACACTGATCACAACTATTAATACTACTAATAATAACAGTAATCACTACTATTAATACTACTAATCAATAACTAACAGTGATCACTACAACTACTAATAATAATCAATAGCGAACACACCCTGGAGTCCGGCCTGAACTCTCTTTTCCTGCGAATCCTCTTGAAGATTTCTGTGAGTTCGTCCTGTCGGCTGCTCTCGTCCGTGGAGGACAAGCTGCGGCGGCGCGAGGAGGAGGAGGAGCTTCTGGATGCGATGGAGGACGAGGGGCCCGGCGAGGCAGCGGCGTTGGCGGCGGCCGAGGCTCCGGCTGCTGCTGCGGCAGAGAGGTCCTGACCGGGCAGCGGCGTGTCCACCGAGGGGTCGTCCATGTGCTCGATCAGCCATTCCATGGCTTGTGTCACGGACATGCTGCAAGTGGAAACACTTCAGCACACAACACTAACCCATCAACACACTTTTAGGTTACATTCATTCTGCAGCTGTTGGACAAGTTGTTGATGACTCTGCTTAGGGGTGTCCACATCCGATATTGTTATCGATCAGCAAAAAATTTGATATCAGTTTGCATCTAAAATCTCAGATACAAGCAGTCCTGCAGCGTGTTTACATGTGCAAACCTTGTCAGCCAGTTAACATGTAAATGCCCACCAAAGGTTGCACTTTTATTATATATCTTAGTCAAGGCATTTACAAAAAGTAAGTATGGTAGGCTATATGTTACTAGGAGCTAGCAGCTACACAACAGCCAAGCACACAAGCAATAAGTGTCAGAAAAATTGTATGTAAATGATCAAAAAACTTTCCGTTCTGAGTTCCCAATGAACAGACAAGAGGCTGCCTTTGTTGCACCAAGCAAAGGCTTGGAAAATTCCATTGTGTACGATGGGAGGAGACGGGAGGGGGTTATCTATTGTCATCGAAGACCTGCTCAAGCTGAAGCCAGGATCAGCCCAAGCCCGAGGCATCTTTTTCTTTTGTGTTAATGTGACCGAAAACATTGACTGTTTACATCAGGGGTCCCCAAACTACGGCCCGCGGGCCGGATACGGCCCCCCAGCGTCCAAAATCCGGCCCGCGGGAAGTCCCAAATTAAAAAATTATATAATTTTTTAAAAATTATTATTATTTTTTAAATGTTTCCTTACTAGTCCATTTTCTACAGTCTCATAGCCACTCAGGCAAATCATATTGTCTAAAAATGCATCTTACCATCGATAACGTGACATGCAGCAAGTGCGCTCTTTAAGTTAATTAGTGTGCGAGCAATATATGTATGAATACACACACACACACACACACACACACACACATACATATATATATATATATATATAATACATATATACATACACACACACATATATATAGACCCATATACATACAGTATATATATATACATATATATACACATGGACATATAAATAGACACATACATATATACACATTTACATATATGTACACACACATACACATTTACATACATATATTTACATACATACATACATATATATACATATATATACACATGGACATATACATAGACACATACATATATACACATTTACATATATGTACACACACATACACATTTACATACATATATTTACATACATACATACATATATATACATATATATACACATTTACATATATGTACACACACATACACATTTACATACATATATTTACATACATACATACATACATATATATATATATATATAAATAAATATATATATATTTATATATATATATATATATATATATATATATATATATATATATATATATATATATATATATATATATATATATATTTATATATATATATATATATATATATATATATATATATATATATATATATATATATATATATATATATATATATATATATATATATATATATATATATTATATATATATATTTATATATATATATATATATATATATATATATATATATATATATATATATATATATATATATATATATATATATATATATATATATATATATATATATATATATATATATATATATATATATATATATATATACACACTACCGTTCAAAAGTTTGGGGTCACCCAAACAATTTTGTGGAATAGCCTTCATTTCTAAGAACAAGAATAGACTGTCGCGTTTCAGATGAAAGTTCTCTTTTTCTGGCCATTTTGAGCGTTTAATTGACCCCACAAATGTGATGCTCCAGAAACTCAATCTGCTCAAAGGAAGGTCAGTTTTGTAGCTTCTGTAACGAGCTAAACTGTTTTCAGTTGTGTGAACATGATTGCACAAGGGTTTTCTAATCATCAATTAGCCTTCTGAGCCAATGAGCAAACACATTTTACCACTAGAACACTGGAGTGATAGTTGCTGGAAATGGGCCTCTATACACCTATGTAGATATTGCACCAAAAACCAGACATTTACAGCTAGAATAGTCATTTACCACATTAGCAATGTATAGAGTGTATTTCTTTAAAGTTAAGACTAGTTTAAAGTTATCACATACAGACACATACATATATACATACATTTACATATACATATATATACACACACATTTACATATAATATACATATATATATATATATATATATATATATATATATATATATATATATATATATATATATATATATATATATATATATATATATATATATATATATATATATATATATATATATATATATATATATATATATATATAGTGCGGCCCCCAGCCAAATAGTTTTACCCCAACGCGGCCCCGGAGTCAAAAAGTTTGGGGACCCCTGGTATACATACTCCCCATTCCTTTGGAAGCAGATGTTGTTGTGTAAACAGGGAGTGTCCAAATAAAGGAGGAAACGTAAACCTTTTTCGTCAGAGCGTGGTGAAAGACTGTACAGAGAGTACAGTCGCCGCGTCTCTCCTCAATATTGAGTCCAAATTTTATTCTGTCTGTTTGATTCTTTGCTTCTTGTCTTGTTTAATAGATGTCATCAGTGTTTGAACCTGACAAAAAGTGTCCTTAAATGAACGAGATTTCAGTCTAAAACGTCACATTTGCCAATATAAACAAGTATCAAATAATCATAGTTTTATATTACTTGAACATACAAAGTCTCCAAGGCTAAAGTGTATTAGAAAGTATCCAGCAGGAGGTTACAGGCCCTCCCCTGTATTCTTTTCAACAGTAACAATATCCCACTTGGATGCAACATTTCAGCATATTACCAAAGAAACCCTCAGCAAAAGCCAAACCTAACCTGTATCATTCAACTTACTGTGTCATTACCTTATTACCTTATTTTAATAAATGATTATTGCCATCAGGTGTCACCAAAAACCCAATGCCACTCCACTTCAACTTAAGGACATAGTAAGTCCATTCTAGACGGTTAATAATAGATAGTTTGTGTTTTTCATACCTACCATTGTTCTCTGTTGGAGTCATTCCACTTGATCAAGCCTTATCTAACATTCTACGCTACAAAATGATTTGAGCTGATACACGCAAGACTCCAGTATCTGTATCATACCGAAAGCAAAAACATTTTTTCGGTATACTCCTCACACTGCTCACCAAATAATGCTTGCTCTCTGAAAAAGTACACCAGGGTTGACATTTTGGTCAAGGTGAATGCTAAATGGTACTATTGTTATTGTTTTTTATTAAAAGAGTGTTCAGTTTGTATATTATTTCAATTACTATCTTTATATATTCTTTATCCTATTTTGGGTTTTATTGCAATATATTATGGAACTTGCTGTGCTTGCAGAGTTAAGAATATACCCGTTGGACAAATGTAATGTAGGACCCCTGATTTAGTATGAAAAATAAGCATTTTAGGGTGTTTAGGGGTGAAGTCTTGGAATGTTCCCTGTCCAATGCTACAAACAGGCCCCAACCAGGGTATGATATTCAGCTAGCAGCTAGCTTGTGAACTTGATGCCAAACAGCCATTAGACTACAATAAACGGACAAAATGAGTTGCAATACAGTTTTAAGCACAAAGCAAGTGACATTAAAATTACAATGATGTTCACCATAATTTAGGCGGAGCATATTTTGAAATCCCAAAAAGAGGACACGTATATGCGTGCCAAGGCCGGGACTAGGTGAAAATGTGCCAATGATACTCGAACTTGCTTTATAAATAATATATTTATTTAAATAAAGCATTTTTTTCTCCTCTGTTGACAAAAGTGTTGACGCTAGAAATTTTCAAAATGGGGTCCCAGGGACCCCATCAAGTCATAAAAATGGGGTCCCACAGTACATTTTTGGGGTCCGGTCCCACTTTTTTGTAAGCGTTTTGAAAACAAATGATACATGTATGCATTATCCTGTTATATCTCACATTCTATATTGTGTTTTGGAAAAAGGTTGTCATAAACGTTACTTAATTCATTAAAAAAAATAATACAAAAGAAAACAAATGTGTATGCATATGTAAATGTATTCAGTTCTAAACATTCATTCACTTTTTTTCTTTCCTTCATGGATCTAAACTTTACCGCTGCTGGTAGTTTTTTCTATGTTTTTATTGAATAAGTTGTAGGTGTATTTATTTCAGTATAAAAGTGTAAAAAGTGTTTTGCTTGGGTCATGAAACGATGATAATGGTGCGCCAGGGCATACATACATTTTATATTTAACGCTTAAATCTCTTCTGTCTACATCAACTTCAGATCTATCCCTCATTTCAAAATGTTTTAGTTTTTTTAATGTTGTTTTTTGTTTGTTTGTTTTCTGCCCTTTTTTGTCAAACTAAACTATGTTTTTTATGGCAAACACAAAATAGGCAAAATCTTCCACTAAAAATATTTTTCATAGTGGAATATTTTATGTGAAGTAATCGGAACCTTTGATAGGTCAATAATTTCATAAAAAAATTGATTTTGATTCAATATTATGTTTTGAGCAATGACCGTTTGAAAGAAAAAAAACCAGCTTTGTTTTATTAGTCAACATTGCAACTTTTTCTAAATTACATTTCACCTGTAAGCTTTTTTATTTCACTTTTGTTATGTTTTTGTTTATTTCAATAGTATTTTTAGAATGTGCCGTGGGCCTTTAAAACATAAGTTGTGTGCCGCAAATGCTAAAAAAAAATTATACAAAAAATTAAATCTGCGTCCTTTCTGATTTCAATGCGTTAAAAAGACACAAAAAGTACGTTAACGCCAACACTGCGTGACAGTATAACAAAATAAGTCACACTTATATTCTGTAACATTCACAGTTTTGGAAAAAAGTACAGAGGTAGAAATATTCAAAATAACCTCTTGTATATAATCCAAACATAAATAATGCCTCAAAACAAGTTAATTAAATTTAAACAAGAAACAGCAGACGAGCTCTCGCCCTGCACAGCTGTTATGTGCTTTGTAGTGTCGATATGGGCTTGTAGATCGTTGGCCCCTTTATTTGCCACAGATACATACGTTCCTGCTTTGCACACAGTGCATTCTGCTTTCCATGTGTCACGGCCAGGACGAAAACACAGATACTTTTCCCGCAAATCATCCGTGAAGTTGCATTTACGTTTCGGCTTCTCTCTTGTGTCCTGTCTGTCTCTCGACTGTCTCGCTCTCTTTCTCTGCCCCTCCCTCACGAATGTTGCTGCGTGTGCACACCTTCACAATTTGTTTTGTTTTTAACCCCTTCTTAACCCTGGACGTACATTGAAAATACACGCAACCCTAACTCAAAATGCCGGACATTTGAGGCATTTGAGAAACCCCGCCCGGACAGCCCCGCAAAAGAGGACATGTCCGGGGAAAAGAGGACGTATTGTCAGTCTACCATAACTTTCAGAGCTTGCTGATGCAATGATGCGTTCAATGCCTCCTCCAGTGTCGTAAAAGTGAACTACATACCCTCAAGCCACCCAATGACACAAAAAGAAAACAAGCGTCACAGAGACCTTTTTTGTACATTAGCCCCACAAGTAGCACGGACCTACTCAAACAAATGTCATTGAATTCCTATCCATACATACAATAAAAATATGTGTGTTAGAATAATTTTATCTAAATTATCACAAAAACTTTGTGTTGAAATGAGTTTCCAGCGAGAAGACCAAAAGCTGTCTTTGAAACCTGCCAAGAAGAAGGCTTGTAAAACTCCACCGTGTAGGGGGGGAAGCAACATGAAGGTGTTCTGTTTTCTGTCATGTATTGTAATCAACAGAAAGATATTGTTTTAACCCAAGGACTACAAAGCGGAGAGAAGGCAGGATCTGCCCAAGTTCCAGACGACCTCTTTTTTAACCTAATTTTTCAACTGTTTTACAAACCTCTTTTTGAACTCTTATACGACCTTTTCTGTGAACTGTTTACGACCTTTTCTTTTGAACTGTTGTAATCAAAGGCGATGGCTGTTTACGACCTCGTCCCTTAGAAGCAGCTGTTGCCATGTGGTCAGAGAAAGTCCAAATAAAGGAGGAGGAGGAGTACAATCTTTCGCCAGAGCGTGCTGAGACACTACAAGGGTACAGTGTCCAGGCGACTCTCCTCAATATTGAGCCAAATTGAATTCTGTCTCTGTTTAATTCTTTGCTTCTTGTCTTGTTTAATAGATGTTATCAGTGTTTGAACCTGACAATGTGGCTTGCTTCACACTTTTAAGTTTTGAACCCAGACTGTGTGGGAAAAACATCCTCCCTGTCTCCCATTTGCCATAAAAACATAAACCAAGTGTGACTTACTGGTTTAGTCGGAGGGCTTTGACGGCTCTGCTCTCGGGGAAACCCATCTCAGTGAGCTGCTGGAGGGCCGTGTCGTCCACGCGATCCTCCTCGTCCTCGTCTAGCATGTCTGCGAGGACACACCAGAAACTCAGGGATGAGGGACTGACCTTGTTCCTTAGTGGGACGGGGACACGTTTTAACGTTACCGTTGGCCTTTTTGAAAAGCTCCACAGCATCGGGGTTGAGGGCCAGAAGCTTCTGAGCAACTTCTATGAGCGACACCAGGATTTTTCTGAGCTCTGTCTGAAACTGGAGAACAGGCAGAAAATGATCTTTCAATGAAAAATAGAAACATTTTAAGCATGTTATAAGATACAGTGGAACCTCGATTTAGGAAGCCCTCATAGTACAAACTTTCCACTTTATGAACCCCTCAGTGTTTCCCACACATTCATTTATTTGTGGCGGCCCGCCACGAAAGAATTACGTCCGCCACAAATTAAATTAAAAAAAAAAAAAAAAATTTTTTTTCCTGTCCAGCTTCTCAGGCAAATCATATAGTTGATGTAGATGCCCATATAGGCTGCTCAGATTTACTTTACAAAAGAGAAGTGTAGGATACTTCTCTTGTTGCCTTATTTGTATTTGACCACTACTGTTTTCTGTTTATTTGTTACTGACTGTGGCAGGACACCTCTGCCTCTGTTTCACTTTATGTTGCTGGTAAATAATATGGTTGTAGTAGTAGGCTAAAGTTAAATTATTTAGTATGCACTAATTAAAGGGGCAGAGCTTTAAGAGACATTTTAGCTTTTATATTTTATAAGATATATTTTTTGTAAGAACCACAACTAATAAATATATTTCAGTGAATAATTTATTGTTCAAATCTGTATATAAATATGTACATAAAGTGTTGTAATTATATTGTAAAATGGATGGATGGATGGATGGACGTTTAAAACAAAACTGTTATTATTATTTAGTAAGTATACATTTTTTGAGCCTTTTTAGAGAAAATCATATCATTGTAGTAAATAATGCAAATTACTCGATGATGTCATGGTGACCACGCCCATAGCCACGCCCCCACCGCCAACGGTATCTTGGCAGTTTATGGGAAGCACTGCCCCTCATTGTACAAACTATTCCATTGATGAATGCCTCATTGTACAAACCTTTTAAATTTGATAGAGCCCTCATGTACAAACTTTCCACTTTATGAACCCCTCTTTGTACAAGCTATTCCATTGATGAAAGCCTCATTGTACAAACCTTTTAAATATGATAGAGCCCTCATGTACAAACTTTCCACTTTATGAACCCCTCATTGTACAAACTTTTCGCTTTGCAAACCCATCATTGTACAAACTTTTTACATTAGGAACCCCCTAATTATACAAAATTTTAGATTTATGAAGCCCATTGGACAAACCTTTAAAATTTATGAACCCCCTCATTGTACAAATGTTTATTTTTAATTATTATTTTTTGACCCATCATTGTACAAACTTTTAGCATCTATGAACCCCTCGTTGTACAAACTATTCCATTTAAGAACGCCTCATTGTACAAACTTTTTAAATGTTTATAGAGCCCTCACATACTAACTTTCCACTTTATGAACCCCTCATTGTACAAACTTTTTGCTTTATGAACCTCTCATTGTTCAAACTTTTAGATTTATGAAACCTCATTGTACAAACCTTTAAATTCTACGAACCGCCCACTGTACAAACGTTTTGATTTATGAACCCCATTGTACAAACCTTTAAAATTTGAGCTTCTCATTGTAGAAACATTCAAAATTCATGAGCTGCTCATTGTACAACCTTTTCGTTTTGTACAGACATTTCGATTTACGAACCACTCTTTGTACAACCTTTTTGATTTATGATACTCTCATTGTACAAACTTTCCAATTTACAACCCGCTCTTTGTACAAACTTATTAATTTACAAACCACAGGCCGAATAAAGATATGTTTGCTGTACAAATCTTGTACATTGGAAGCTGGAATGCAGAGCTGGGAATGATATTAATAAAGAATAAAGATGGCCATATCCACTAAAGCTTTTTTTGCACTTGCCTTGTCTGAATATAAACAACTTATGGGAAAATATGAGGGGGGAATTTTTTTTTTTTTTACACATTTGCTTTGAGCTAAAAATTCGTAAATCCAAAAGTTTACAAATAGAGGGGTTCATAAATTGAAGTTTCACTGTATTTACAAACCCTGTTCAAAAACCAATTAAGTTCAAAAATTGAGGTTCCACTGTACATATCCTACACAGTCAAGCCACAATAGTTATGTGACTGAAACATGTGGAAAACCCAACAAAATATTCAGAGGTGGAACAGGTTTCAGCTTAGTGCGTACCCGTTTAATCAACTGGCTTTTACCAGGACATGTGACGATAACTATAGACCCGGAAAGTGTCTCTGTCCCGGTTGCGTAGTACAACACAGCCAATAGTGTCAACAATTATGAAAAGAACGGAATGTAAAGCGCAAAGTTTCGACCTTATATAACAAGACACGCCTCCCAAGTCATCTCCAGGTGTAACTTTTTAGTTAAAATATACAACTTATTTATACACTTTTGTTAATGTTATGGCTGTGCCTTAATCACCTCCGTAGTTTGGAATTTTGTTTTATTACACACAAGCTAACTTATGTTTACACTTTTAGAACAGTTTGTTGTTAGGGTGAGATTTCAAATATTGCCTATTCATCTAAGCCAGGGGTGTCCAAACTTTTTCCACTGAGGGCCGCACACTGAAAAATCAAAGCAAGCGGGGGCCATTTTGATATTTTTTATTTTAAAAACCAATACAATATATGTATAAAAAAATATACATTTAGGCCTCCACTCAGGCTTGATCCCGGGGACCCTAAAGGGTTTTGGTCAAAAAAATATAAAAAAATGTGTCATTATTCAGTATTATTATTATCTTATTATTCAAGGTTTAAATATCTAGATCAACATTAGGTCTATCTGTCAATATAATGTTATTAAAGATTTAAGTTGTATGCTCTTTTTGTCAAAGAAAACCCTGTTTTTTTTAATGGAAAAAACACAAAATATGTAATATTTTCACCCAATAACATTTTTAAGTGGAATATTTGAGATTATATAATAATAATAATACAATTATGAAAAGAACGGAATGTAAAGCGCAAAGTTTCGACCTTATATAACAAGACACGCCTCCCACGTCATCTCCAGGTGTCACTTTTTAGTTAAAATATACAACTTATTTATACACTTTTTAAGTTAAATTCCTTTTTCACTTTTGTTAATGTTATGGCTGTGCCTTAATCACCTCCGTAGTTTGGAATTTTGTTTTATTACACACAAGCTAACTTATGTTTACACTTTTAGAACAGTTTGTTGTTAGGGTGAGATTTCAAATATTGCCTATTCATCTAAGGCAGGGGTGTCCAAACTTTTTCCACTGAGGGCCGCACACTGAAAAATCAAAGCAAGCGGGGGCCATTTTGATATTTTTTATTTTAAAAACCAATACAATACATGTATAAAAAAATATACATTTAGGCCTCCACTCAGGCTTGATCCCGGGGACCCTAAAGGGTTTTGGTCAAAAAAATATAAAAAAATGTGTCATTATTCAGTATTATTATTATCTTATTATTCAAGGTTTAAATATCTAGATCAACATTAAGTCTATCTGTCAATATAACGTTATTAAAGATTTAAGTTGTATGCTCTTTTTGTCAAAGAAAACCCTGTTTTTTTTAATGGAAAAAACACAAAATTTGTAATATTTTCACCCAATAACATTTTTAAGTGGAATATTTGAGATTATATAATAATTGGAGCCTTAAAAAGGTCAATATCTCATAACAACATTGATTTTAATTCCTTTTTTTTTTTTAGCAATGACACTTAAAAACAAATCACACACAAATTATTAGGGATCCACTTATTAAAGTGTTAAAACATAAATTATAATTTTTTTTAAACTTTTTACTTTTAACACAATAATCTCAAGATCAACTTCAGATCTATCCATCAATTATAAGTTGTATTGTTGTTTATGTTTTTTGTTCGTTTTAGGCCTTTTTAAAAAAAAACAAAAAAAACAGCTTAGTTTTTTATACGGCAAACACAAAATATGCAACATTTTCCCCAAAGAATATCTCAAAGTGGAATATTTAATGTGACGTAATTGGAGTCTTGAATAGGTCGATAATTCATAATGACATTGATTTTGATTCATTATTTTTTAAAGAAAGAAACAGCCTGCATGGCAGCTTTGTGTTATTAGAGTCAACATTTTCTTGTTGCATTTCAGATGTTTGCTCTTTTATACCACTTTTTATGTTTTTTAATAGTATTTTTAAAATGTGCCGTGGGGCCGTTAAAAAATTACCTGTGGGCCACACTTTGGACACCCCTGATCTAAGGGTTTATTGGTGGCAATGGTTTGACTATGGAACAGACTATTCTATTATGTCAAAATGACTAGCTATTATTATATGACAGTTTGTTGCCTGCTATGCATTATGTTTCTTTTTGAATGGTCTTTGCGCCTGAAGTAAAGACTGTTGTAGTGTTCTTGTGGAAGCGTACGTTGCGCGTGCAGAGAGGCTTACGTCTCTGATGTTGTGCTGTGTCACAGTGCGGTCCGAGTGGCGAGTGCTGAGGTTGGCGGTGGCCTTCAGGATGGCGTCCTTGTCCGGTGCCTTGTTGTCTTGTTTCTTCTGACACCACACAAGGAGAAGGAGACAGAGATCAGGAGAGTTCTCCTCCTGTCTTGTTGACGAGACCTACCTTTTCATCCGCGCTCACTTCCGCCATTTTGGGCGGCGTGGGCGGCGGCCTTTTCTTGATAAGCAGCAGAACATCTGTTTAGAGAAAAGAGGCGGTTTCACAGAGTATATTGTCTTACTGGAACCTCTTTCATACCTTTGTCCTTGAGACTTTCATCTGCAACCGTTTTTATGTCGCTGAGCACTCGCTCTGTAGCAACATGTATGAGTTTATGGTGGGTCAGTGTCTTGGGGTCTTCCAGGTTTCCATGAACACACTGGAGGAAATACAGAAGACGTGCATAACCATGACTTTATGGTCTTCCAATCAATGATTTAAAGACAAGGTGTTGGCATCACAGCACTCTCAGAGAGATGTAAACAATTAAAAATATGTTTACATTTAAAAATTGATCCATATGTTAGTCTGTTTAATAGATACAGAAATGTGAACCTTATAACTCACAACCCTGCCCATCCACTCCACCAGACAATTAAGGGACAGCGGAGTTCATACTCCAACAGGCTCCTTCAACTTCCTTCCCGCACTGTGCGATTCAAGAACTCCTTCATTCCACACTCCATCCAGCTGTATAATCACTCGCCATACAGCAATAGATGACATCTGCCTATTACCTGACACCTGACATTTTAGCTACTTCTCTTTGTTTATAATGTCTATTTTCTATTTCCTGCTGGACCTACTCTCTATTTTATGCTGCTGCTGTCATATAGACTGTATATACTGTAATATTGTACATGGTCATTGGTTTATATTGTATATATGTTATAGACATAATATAATATATCTGTATATACATTACTCTGTACACATATTATGTATATATTCGTATATATGTTAGATTTTTTTATTTTTTATAGCTATATTAGTCTATTTATACCTGCATTGTCCTTTCCATCATTCTAACTGAGCTACTGTGTTGAACAATTTCCCTTGTGAAACATTAAAGTTTGTCTAAGTCTAAGTCTAAGTCTTGATTCCAATTCTTGGGGTGACGATTCAACTTAGAATGAATTCTCCGCTCAATACGATTTTTGATTCAAACCGATTCTCGCCATATTTTATTATCAATTAATCAATGTTTACTTATATAGCCCTAAATCACAAGTGTCTCAAAGGGCTGCACAAGACACAACGACATCCTCGGCTAAGATCCCACATCAGGACAAGAAAAAACTCAACCCAATGGGATAACAATGAGAAACCTTGGAGGGGACCGCAGATGTGGGGACCCCCCTGGGCGACCGGTGCAATGGACGTCAAGTGGATCTAGCATAATATTGTGAGAGTCTAGTCTATCAATCAATCAATCAATCAATGTTTATTTATATAGCCCTAAATCACAAGTGTCTCAAAGGGCTGTACAAGCCACAACGACATCCTCGGTACAGAGCCCACATACGGGCAAGGAAAAACTCACCCCAGTGGGACGTCGGTGAATGACTATGAGAAACCTTGGAGAGGACCGCATATGTGGGTAACCCCCCCCCCCCTCTAGGGGAGACCGAAAGCAATGGATGTCGTGTGGGTCTGACATAACATTGTGAAAGTCCAGTCCACAGTGGATCCAACACATCAGCGGGAGTCCAGTCCACAGCGGGGCCAACAGGAAACCATCCCGAGCGGAGACGGGTCAGCAGCGCAGAGATGTCCCCAACCGATGCACAGGCTAGTGGTCCACCCGGGGTCCCGACTCTGGACAGCCAGCACTTCATCCATGGCCACCGGACCTATGCAACTCCCCCTCGCAAGGGACAGGGGAGAAGAGGAGAGAAGAAAAGAAACGGCAGATCAACTGGTCTAAAAAAGGGGGGTCTATTTAAAGGCTAGATTACACAAATGAGTTTTAAGATGGGACTTAAATGCTTCTACTGAGGTAGCATTTTTAACTGTTACCGGGAGGGCATTCCAGAGTACTGGAGCCCGAATAGAAAACGCTCTATAGCCCGCAGACTTTTTTTTGGCTCTGGGAATCACTAATAAGCCGGAGTTCTTTGAACGCAGATTTCTTGTCGGGACATATGGTACAATACAATCGGCGAGATAGGCTGGAGCTAAACCGTGTAGTATTTTATACGTAAGTAGTAAAACCTTAAAGTCGCATCTTAAGTGCACAGGAAGCCAGTGCAAGTGAGCCAGTATAGGCGTAACATGATCAAACTTTCTTGTTTTTGTCAAAAGCCTTGCAGCCGCAAGTCTATGGTGTATCAAACATAATAGTGAGAGTCCAGTCCATAGTGGGGCCAGCAGGAGACCATCCCGAGCGGAGACAGGTCAGCAGCGCAGAGACGTCCCCAACCGATTATAATACAATACAAAACAGGTCGCAAGTTACAAAAACTCATTTTGTCTGCTGACGTTAGACCAGTGGTTCTTAACCTGGGTTCGATCGAACCCTAGGGGTTTCGGTGAATCTGCCTCAGGGGTTCGGCGGAGTGTCAAGACACACCCGACTCATCGTGCAAATAAAAACTTCTCCCTATTGCCGTATTATGGATACGGCAACAGCAGAAGTCAGACTGATTTGCAGGTGTGTAATTTGTTGTGAGTTCATGGACAGTGTTGGTTTTGTTCTTTGAACAAGGTGATGTTCATGCACGGTTCATTTTGTGCACCAGTAAAAAAACATAAGTTTGCCTTGAATTTGAATTTTATTTTTTTCACTAAAGAAGGGTTCGGTGAATGCGCATATGAAACTGGTGGGGTTTCAAGGTTAAGAACCACTGCGTTAGATGTACAGTGGGGCAAAAAAGTATTTAGTCAGCTACCAATTGTGCAAGTTCTCCCACTTAAAATATGAGAGGTCTGTATTTTCATCATAGATATACTTTAACTATGAGACAGAATGGGGGACAAGAACCCAGGAAATCACATTGTAGGATTGTTTATTAATTAATTGGTAAATTCCTCTGTAAAATAAGTATTTGGTCACCTACAAACAAGCAGGATTTTGGGCTTTCACAGACTTGTAACTTCTTCTTTAAAGAGGCTCCACTCGTTACCTCTATTAATGGCACCTGTTTGGCCTGGTTATTAGTATAAAACACACCTGTCCACAACCTCAAACAGTCACACTCCAAACTCCACTATGGCCAAGACCAAAGAGTTGTCAGAGGACACCAGAAACTAAATTGTAGACCTGCACCAAGCTGGGAAGACTGAATCTGCAATAGGTAAGCAGCTTGGTATGAAAAAATCAACTGTGGGAGCAATTATTAGAAAATGGAAGACTGACAAGACCATTGATAATCTCCTTAAATCTGGGGCTCCACACAAAATCTCACCCCGGGGGGTCAAAATGATCACAAGAACGGTGAGCAAAAATCCCCAAATCACACGGGGGGACCTAGTGAATGACCTGCAGAGAGCTGGGACCAAAGCCACAAAGGCTACTATCAGTAACACACTACGCCGCCAGGGACTCTAATTCTACAGTGCCAGACGTGTCCCCCTGCTTAAGCCAGTATATGTCCGGGCCCGTCTGAGGTTTGTTAGACAGCATTTGGATGATGAAAAGTATTGGGAGAATGTCATATGGTCAGATGAAACCAAAATATAAATTTTTGGTAAAAACTCAACTTGTGTTAGGAGGAGAAGGAATGCTGAGTTTCAACCAAAAGAACACCCTACCTCCTGTGAAGCATGGGGGTGGAAATATCCTGTTTTGGGGCTGTTTTTCTGCAAAGGGACCAGGATGACTGATCCGTGTAAAAGAAATAATGAATGGGGCCATGTATCGTGAGATTGAGTGAAAACCTCCTATCAGCAAGGTCATTGAAGATGAAACGTGGCTGGGTCTTTCAGCATGACAATGATCCCAAACAGACCGCCCGGGCAACGAAGGAGTGGCTTCGTAAGAAACATTTCAAGGTCCTGGAGTGGCCTAGCCAGTCTCCAGATCTCAATCCCATAGAAAATCTTTGGAGGGAGTTGAAAGTCTGTGTTGTCCATCGACAGCCCCAAAACATCACTGCTCTAGAGGAGATCTGCATGGAGGAATGGGCCAAAATACCAGCAACAGTGTGTGAAAACCTCGTAAATACCTCTGTCATTGCCAACAAAGGGTATATAACAAAGCATTGAGATGAACTTTTTTTTATTGACTAATTACTTATTTTCCACCATAATTTGCAAATAAATTATTTAAAAATCAGACAATGTGATTTTCTGGACTTTTTTGTCTCTCATAGTTGAGGTATACCTATGATGAAAAATTACAGGCCTCTCATCTTTTTAAGTGGGAGAACTTGCACAATTGGTGACTGACTACAGTAAATACTTTTTTGCCCCACTGCCATTTGAGCAGCAAGTATGTGCAGAGATGGCCTAAAAAACATTTTGAATCGATACAGAATCAGAATAAATTGAAATTCAGATGTGAATTGATTTTTCTGGCACCCCTACAATGCAATCATTTTGGGTCATTTTAGCCATTTAAGATTACATTTGAATAAAAAAAGAAAACATTGTTGTTTTTTTTAAATGACATTTTTTCTCGTCATTTTGTCAAATACAAAAACAGTAAAAAAAAAAAACATTTTTAAATATATTTTAAAAAATTATTACAATTTGAAATACATTGAAAAAAAAAGGTCAAAAAACAGAGACAGAAACATTTGAGTTACTTTACAAAATTGAGGTACGTGCTTTCAGTTGGAAAACAATTTAAAAAAGTTTGTTTACATTTATTAATTGTATTATAGAGCTTAGTGTATTATAAAGTGTCAGTTTCAAAAATGTATTAATTGTATCATTTTTCTTTTAATAAAAAATGAAAATGGGTTCCACAGACCCGAACACCACACGAGGGTTAAGGCTGGACTCCTAAGGGTTGTAACCAAAATATTAGGCACACCTAGTACCTGAAAGCTGAACATTGTTATTATTGTAAATATATAATATTTCAACACAGCTCTTTGTGATTGTGTGCAGCTTTAGAGTGCAAGTCAAAGAGTCACAAGGCTACAAACACAAGACATGACAACTGTCAAACACGAACATGTAAAGGAGTGTAACAGTTAGCCGCCAACATGCCAGTCTATTAGAAGCCTATAAATAGGGAAGTGGGAGTACTATAAATAAGAGATGCACAGCAAGAAGAGGGGCACCAAAGAAGGATGACACTAGAGACCACCACAACACAAGAAGAGGGGCCCCAAAGAAGGATGACACTAGACTAGAGACCACCACACCACACAACACAAGAAGAGGGGCACCAAAGAAGGTTGATACTAGACTAGAGACCACCACACCACACAACACAAGAAGAGGGGCACCAAAGAAGGTTGATACTAGACTAGAGACCACCACACAACACAACACAAGAAGAGGGGCACCAAAGAAGGATGACACTAGACTAGAGACCACCACACAACACAACACAAGAAGAGGGGCACCAAAGAAGGATGACACTAGACTAGAGACCACCACACAACACAACACAAGAAGAGGGGCACCAAAGAAGGATGACACTAGACTAGAGACCACCACAACACAAGAAGAGGGGCCCCAAAGAAGGATGACACTAGACTAGAGACCACCACACAACACAAGAAGAGGGGCACCAAAGAAGGATGACACTAGACTAGAGACCACCACACAACACAACACAAGAAGAGGGGCACCAAAGAAGGATGACACTAGACTAGAGACCACCACACAACACAAGAAGAGGGGCACCAAAGAAGGATGACACTAGACTAGAGACCACCACAACACAACACAAGAAGAGGGGCACCAAAGAAGGATGACACTAGACTAGAGACCACCACAACACAACACAAGAAGAGGGGCACCAAAGAAGGTTGATACTAGACTAGAGACCACCACACAACACAACACAAGAAGAGGGGCACCAAAGAAGGATGACACTAGACTAGAGACCACCACAACACAACACAAGAAGAGGGGCACCAAAGAAGGATGACACTAGACTAGAGACCACCACACAACACAACACAAGAAGAGGGGCACCAAAGAAGGATGACACTAGAGACCACCACACAACACAACACAAGAAGAGGGGCACCAAAGAAGGATGACACTAGACTACAGACCACCACACAACACAACACAAGAAGAGGGGCACCAAAGAAGGATGACACTGGAGACCACCACCACACCACACCACACCACACCACACAACACAACACAAGAAGAAGGGCACCAAAGAAGGATGACACTAGACTACAGACCACCACACAACACAACACAAGAAGAGGGGCACCAAAGAAGGATGACACAAGAGACCACCACCACACCACACCACACCACACAACACAAGAAGAGGGGCACCAAAGAAGGATGACACTAGACTAGAGACCACACAACACAACACAAGAAGAGGGGCGCCAAAGAAGGATGACACTAGACTACAGACCACCACACAACACAACACAAGAAGAGGGGCACCAAAGAAGGATGACACTAGAGACCACCACCACACCACACCACACCACACAACACAACACAACACAAGAAGAGGGGCACCAAAGAAGGATGACACTAGACTACAGACCACCACACAACACAACACAAGAAGAGGGGCACCAAAGAAGGATGACACTAGAGACCACACCACACCACACAACACAAGAAGAGGGGCACCAAAGAAGGATGACACTAGACTAGAGACCACACCACACAACACAAGAAGAGGGGCACCAAAGAAGGATGACACTAGACTAGAGACCACACAACACAACACAAGAAGAGGGGCACCAAAGAAGGATGACACTAGACTAGAGACCACACCACACAACACAAGAAGAGGGGCACCAAAGAAGGATGACACTAGACTAGAGACCACACAACACAACACAAGAAGAGGGGCACCAAAGAAGGATGACACTAGACTAGAGACCACCACACAACACAACACAAGAAGAGGGGCACCAAAGAAGGATGACACTAGACTAGAGACCACCACAACACAAGAAGAGGGGCCCCAAAGAAGGATGACACTAGACTAGAGACCACCACACAACACAAGAAGAGGGGCACCAAAGAAGGATGACACTAGACTAGAGACCACCACACAACACAACACAAGAAGAGGGGCACCAAAGAAGGATGACACTAGACTAGAGACCACCACACAACACAAGAAGAGTGGCACCAAAGAAGGATGACACTAGACTACAGACCACCACAACACAACACAAGAAGAGGGGCACCAAAGAAGGATGACACTAGACTAGAGACCACCACAACACAACACAAGAAGAGGGGCACCAAAGAAGGATGACACTAGACTAGAGACCACCACAACACAACACAAGAAGAGGGGCACCAAAGAAGGATGACACTAGACTAGAGACCACCACAACACAACACAAGAAGAGGGGCACCAAAGAAGGTTGATACTAGACTAGAGACCACCACACAACACAACACAAGAAGAGGGGCACCAAAGAAGGATGACACTAGACTAGAGACCACCACAACACAACACAAGAAGAGGGGCACCAAAGAAGGATGACACTAGACTAGAGACCACCACACAACACAACACAAGAAGAGGGGCACCAAAGAAGGATGACACTAGAGACCACCACACAACACAACACAAGAAGAGGGGCACCAAAGAAGGATGACACTAGACTACAGACCACCACACAACACAACACAAGAAGAGGGGCACCAAAGAAGGATGACACTGGAGACCACCACCACACCACACCACACCACACCACACAACACAACACAAGAAGAGGGGCACCAAAGAAGGATGACACTAGACTACAGACCACCACACAACACAACACAAGAAGAGGGGCACCAAAGAAGGATGACACAAGAGACCACCACCACACCACACCACACCACACAACACAAGAAGAGGGGCACCAAAGAAGGATGACACTAGACTAGAGACCACACAACACAACACAAGAAGAGGGGCGCCAAAGAAGGATGACACTAGACTACAGACCACCACACAACACAACACAAGAAGAGGGGCACCAAAGAAGGATGACACTAGAGACCACCACCACACCACACCACACCACACAACACAACACAAGAAGAGGGGCACCAAAGAAGGATGACACTAGACTACAGACCACCACACAACACAACACAAGAAGAGGGGCACCAAAGAAGGATGACACTAGAGACCACACCACACCACACAACACAAGAAGAGGGGCACCAAAGAAGGATGACACTAGACTAGAGACCACACCACACAACACAAGAAGAGGGGCACCAAAGAAGGATGACACTAGACTAGAGACCACACAACACAACACAAGAAGAGGGGCACCAAAGAAGGATGACACTAGACTAGAGACCACACCACACAACACAAGAAGAGGGGCACCAAAGAAGGATGACACTAGACTAGAGACCACACAACACAACACAAGAAGAGGGGCACCAAAGAAGGATGACACTAGACTAGAGACCACACAACACAACACACACACCACACCACACAACACAAGAAGAGGGGCACCAAAGAAGGATGACACTGGACTAAAGACCACCACACCACACAACACAAGAAGAGGGGCACCAAAGAAGGATGACACTGGACTAAAGACCACACCACACAACACAAGAAGAGGGGCACCAAAGAAGGATGACACTAGACTAGAGACCACACAACACAACACAAGAAGAGGGGCACCAAAGAAGGATGACACTAGACTAGAGACCACACCACACAACACAAGAAGAGGGGCACCAAAGAAGGATGACACTAGACTAGAGACCACACAACACAACACAAGAAGAGGGGCACCAAAGAAGGATGACACTAGACTAGAGACCACACAACACAACACACACACCACACCACACAACACAAGAAGAGGGGCACCAAAGAAGGATGACACTGGACTAAAGACCACCACACCACACAACACAAGAAGAGGGGCACCAAAGAAGGATGACACTAGACTAGAGACCACACAACACACACACCACACACCACACACCACAAGAAGAGGGGCACCAAAGAAGGATGACACTAGAGATCACCACAACACCACACCACACCACACCACACAACACCACGCCACACTACACAACACGACACAACACCGTGGACAAACCTACATGTTTCAAGCACTTCTCCTTCAGTTTTTCCACCATGGTGTCTTCCGGGATCTCCTCCAGCCACTCGGCGCCGTCCACCGTGCAGATGTGTATTTTCAACACTTTGCCCGCGAAGATCTTCTCCTCCTGGACGAACATGTCGGCCAGCAGACAAGATGTTGGCCGCCTGACGTGAGCTAGCAGGTTGCTATGAGCTCCTCGCTAGTTAGCCCCCCTCCTCTCCGGAGCTAGCTTGTCGTTGTGAGTTCAAAAACACACACCAGCCGATTAGCTTAGGGCCATTTTAAGGACTTTTTATCCGTCGTCTGTGAGGGCGTCGGCCGATAAGCTCGCTCCGCGGCCGCCAGGTGCTTTATTTCCCGCAGTAATGCAGCGAACCGCCAGCCAGAGAGCACCCTATTTTTACTGTCACGGTTAACCTTTGAACTTCAACTGTACTGGCACGCGGTGCATCATGGGAGATGTAGTCTGGCGGTCGAATACTAACCGGATTCAAGTATGGCGCTCAATTAGGGTCAAAAGTTGAGTATAGTACTTGAAAAATAAAACGTTGAAACTGAAAAATAACGTTTTGAAGTTGCATATTGAAAAACAGTGTTATCAAAAATAAGTGCACATATTTTTTCTTTTCTTTTTCTTATCTCGTGTTTCGATAAATGAACTCCTCTGATTTTTTCTGATTCAAATGTTCTTTTTACAGTTAAATTCGATCAGTTTTAGATATTTTTCCAATTCAAATCCTTTTTTTGGGGATAGGTTGATTGGCAACACCAAATGGTCCCTATAGTGTGTGAATGTAAGTGTGAATGTTGTCTGTCTATCTGTGTTGGCCGTGGGATGAAATGGTGACTTGTCCAGGGTGTACCCCGCCTTCCACCCGAATGCAGCTGAGATAGGCTCCAGCACCCCCCGCCATACTTGCCAACCCTCCCGATTTTCCCGGGAGACTCCCGAATTTCAGTGCCCCTCCCTAAAAATCTCCCGGTGCAACCATTCTCCCGAATGTCTCCCGATTTCCACCCGGACAACAATATTGGGGGCGTGTCTTAAAGGCACTGCCTTTAGCATCCTCTACAACTTGTCATCACATCCGCTTTTCCTCCATACAAACAGCGTGCCGGCCCAGCCACATAATATACAGGTATGTGGCTTTTACACACGCATAAGTGAATGCAATGCATACTTGATCAACAGCCATACAGGTCACACTGAGGGTGGCCGTATAAACAACTTTAACACTGTTCCAAATATGCGCCACACTGTGAACCCACACCAAACAAGAATGACAAACTCATTTCGGGAGAACATCCGCACCGTAACACAACATAAACACAACAGAACAAATACCCAGAACCCCTTGCAGCACTAACTCTTCCGGGACGCTACAATATACACCCCCCCGCTATCACCAAACCCCGCCCACCTCAACCCCTCCCCTCCACCTCAACACCCCCCCCATCTCCCAAATTCGGAGGTCTCAAGGTTGTCACCTCCCAACCACGCCACCTCAAAAGGGACAAGCGGTAGAAAATGGATGGATGGATGGAAATCCTTTTCTTTTAGATCCAGACTTTTTTCCCGATTTTTGCGTGGGGTGCGTGCCATCAATTGAAAGGGACGTGCTCAAGAAGGTTCATTACGTCTTCATATTTATATACGTTTACATTTTTCTGGTAATCAGACAATATTTTTCGGTATATTAATACATCTTTACCCGACATGTTTGATCGATTGTTTCGATCCGTTGTGGTGAGGAAGGAGCTGAGCCGGAAGCATACTTGTCAACCTTGAGACCTCCGAATTCGGGAGATGTATATTGTAGCGTCTCGGAAGAGTTAGTGCCGCAAGGGGTTCTGGGTATTTGTTCTGTTGTGTTTATGTTGTGTTACATACATGTTCTCTCGAAATGTGTTTGTCATTCTTGTTTGGTGTGGGTTCACAGTGTGGCGCATATTTGTAACAGTGTTAAAGTTGTTTATACGGCCACGCTCAGTGTGACCTGTATGGCTGTTGACCAAGTATGCTTTGCATGCTTTGTTACTGTCTGTCCCAATGATTTTTAGCGTTGTCCCAGGCTATGATGTGGTTATTTATTTTTGCGATGATCCGATATGGCTGATTTACGAAACATGTCAGGTAGAAAATTCCATTTAATATTCCGAAAAACATTGTCTGATTACAAGAACATTGTAAAAAAGTATATGAAAGAGACGTGGAATCATGACAGTCAGTTTAGCAAACAAGGATAAGAGGCGTTGCCTTCAGGTAATGTAGGAATTTAAACAATTAAACTCAACACAGATTAGTTCTCTCACTTAGTCACAACACTAAAACACTATATATTTCATAAATAATGCAATAAAAGTGATAATATTATAATTACGGTTTGATATACTATACTGTAGTCGCCGGGTGCAGCTGCGGCTGTTTTTTAATGAACTCCACAAGATGGCAGTAACTGCATTTGAAGTATCATGACGAGTGGCCAGCACACAGCAGATGTATCGACTTCTGCTTGGGCATTAAAAGCCTCCCGTTTCAACTTTCTCAACGTTACATAAATAATGAATAAATTGTTATGAGTTTGTTATTGTTGACCTTCAGACTTCCTAGTGGTGGCTGATTATGTGCCCGCTGACTGTTTTTTTTTTATGGAAGTAGAATTGTCTCACATCAACTTGTATATATCAATATGAGATTAATACATAAGCATATATTAATAAATATACAAAAACAAATGTGATGAACAAATACATAAATAATTTGCATAAATAAACGCGTATTTGTAAATATATTTTTTAGATTTCAAAATATATACAAATACAATTTATAAATATAAAAATGTGACATACAAATAAATCAAGAATTTGTATAAATAAATGTGTATTTGTAAATATATTTTTGAGATTTGAATATAAATATGCTTGATTTTGTGTTTGTATTTGTATTGAATTTGCATATGTGGATCGCTTTTTTGCTTTTGTGTCGATGAGACATTCCTCCCACAAACCAGATGCACAAATAAATGTGACCTACACAATCCTCTGAACAACCAGCAGAGGGCACTGCAGCCTGATAAGAGATCAGTATCTACATACGGACAAGGTCCTTAAACGGCATTGTTACAATGAAATAAGCAGTTTGCACTGTCTTTCAGATTAACTGGATACATTAGCATTAGCTAATACAACGCTAACATTAGCTAGCTCAGGCCCGTTGTGCATTCTCTCTGTAAAGACGTGGATTATTTTTGTGCAGAGAACTTCGGGCATTTTGCATATAATGCATATAATGCTCTGTGACCCAGACCGCTCTGCAGCCAGAGCGGTCTGGCTTCATAATACGCCACACATGTTCAATGGGAGACAGGTCTGGACCACAGGCAGGCCAGTCTAGTACCCAGGGGTGCCGAAAAGGGGGGGTAAAGGAGACGGATTCTAGGGGCCCATGATGGAGGGGGGCCCAGAGAGGCCCCTAATGATGATGAAATTATAATACAGGGGGTCCTGTAAAGATTATTTTCATGGGGCCCAAAATCCCTAGCGGCGCCCCTGCTAGTACCCACACTCTTTTACTACGAAGCCTGTGGCTTGGCATTGTCATGCTGAAATAAGCAGGGGCGTCCATGAAAAATACGTTGCTTAGATGGCAACATATGTTGCTCCAAAACCTGTATGTACTTTTCAGTATTAATGTGTAAGTTACCCATGCCTTGGGCACTAATACACCCCCATACCATCACAGAAGCTGGCTTTTGAACTTTGCGTCTATAACAGTCCGGATGGTTCTTTTCCTCTTTTGTCCGGAGCTCACGACGTCCACATTTTCCAAAAAAACATTTGAAATGTGGACTCGTCAGACCACAGAACACTTTTCCACTTTGCATCAGTCCATCTTAGATGAGCTCAGGCCTAGCGAAGCCGGTAGCGTTTCTGGGTGTTGTTGATAAATGGTTTTTGCTTTGCGTAGTAGAGTTTTAACTTGCACTTACAGATGTAGCGACAAACTGTAGTTACTGACAGTGGTTTTCTGAAGTGTTCCTGAGCCCATGTGCTGATATCCTTTACACAATGATGTCGGTTTTTGATGCACTACCGCCTGCCTTGCCGCTTACGTGCAGTGATTTCTCTGAACCTTTTGATATCACGGACCATAGATGGTGAAATCCCTAAATTCCTTGCAATAGCTTGTTGATGAATGTTGTTCTTAAACTGTTCGACAATTTGCTCATGCATTTGTTCACAAAGTAGCCTGTTCACCTGTGGGATGTTCCAAGTAAGTGTTTGCTGAGCATTCCTCATATTTCTCAGTCTTTTTTGCCACTTGTGCCAGCTTTTTTGAAAAACATGTTGCAGGCATCAAATTCCAAATGAGCTAATATTTAGTTGAAAAGGATTTGCAAGTCATTGTATTCCGTTTATATTTACATCTAACACAATTTCCCACCTCATATGGAAACGGGGTTTGTACACAAGGTGCCAACATCACTGGTTTTGAGTTTTGTATAAACTGATTTAAGCAAGACGTGTCAATTTTAAGACACAAACAGGTGCCATTTATTATATCAAGAAACATTTTTACAGACTGAAAAAAAGGACAGAGGGTTTTTGACGGGTTATATGTTTTGCCAGTCGTATCTTTGTACATGAGAGAAAATATACAGTGTCACTACAACCAAATTTAAAAAATAAAATACAACCTGCAGGTTGTGTCTCAGACAGTACTGAAGGACTATGTTTTAGTATGGCAAATGGACAATAAACAAACATAAGCGTCAATGGATTTTAAAGATGAACAGAACTCAAACACATATTAATGTCCAAAAGACAACATTTATAATGCTATACAGTTGAAATGAATGATTGCATAATGGGGGGGAGGTATACAAAATATATACTCTATTCGATGTGACACTTTAAAGCAAGGGTGTCCAAACTTTAACAGGAAAAAAAAGGCTAAACAAGCAGTATATAAACTATACCATCTGTTTGACATTTGACAGGCAAAACAATGAATGCTTAAGACATCAGATTTCTTCAACAAAATCCTGCTTACAAGGGAAATGCATGACCTAAAGTATTTACAGAGAGGGAAGAGAACACAGCCATAGGCTCAAACGTATAGGAGAGAGAGAGGGGGGCGTTTCCTTGATCTCCCTCCGGACTAACAACAACATAAACGGTGGCCGAAACAGGGCCAGTTGTCTTTTTAACAGCCGATCTCCAAGATGGCCTTTAACTGTACAAACATAGCATCAATCACCGCTGGATGCAACGTCTCGCATACTTCCTTGTTTTTGGAAAATGTAACAAAAATTGAAATGGTAAAAACTCTACGTTTACACCCCGGATTAACACTTACTATGAAATGCCCCTTGAACACCATTTTCTCTATAAACAAGATTATACAAAAAATATATAAGACAAAGATTAAGAGAAGTGGGACTCGGACGACAATAAATAGCCAGTGTATGAGCACAAAAGAAGAGAAGAAAGACCCCGAATTTCTGTAGGCAGGCAAGGCGTATAAATAAGACATTAATAAATAAAAAAAACAAAAAGAGTTGATGAAATGCTGTTAGTATAAAAGCATATAAAGTGTTCTATTAAGTCTTGTTTACAGCTTTGCCCTTTTTTATTATAAAAATATATGGATCACTTTTTCATTTGAACTGTTCGGGAATGTGCACCATCTGAGACTGCATGCTGGTGGGCGGGCTGGAGATGCCCTCCGACCAGTCGGACATGTTGGAGTGAGGAGAAGAGCTGGACCATTGATCCGGGGAGCCCGGGGAAGGTGTCAGAAAGGGGTGGTCGGCCACTTGGACCTGATGGCTCGGGGTGTTGTCCATGGTGCCCGTGTAGCTGTGCTGGGAGGGCGGGGTGAGGAACTGGGTGCTGGGGATGGACTGGGTGATGATCTGGGCCTCCTGGGGCAGGATGGTGCGGATGGGGATGCTGGAGGTGCCGCTGCTTTGCTGGAGCTCCGGGGAACTCAGCTCGCCGCTGATGAAGTTCTGGCCGTTGCTCGTGTTTGAGCTCTGGTTCTGCAGCTGGATGCTTTGTTGCTGCTGGAGCTGCTGGAGGTTCTGCATCTGCTGCATGATGTGAGGCTGAGGAGCGAGGCGGGCGTTCTGAATCCCCGTGTAGGTCATCATCTGAGACATGTTGGCAGGGTGACCGTTGTGAAGGGTGGTCATCATTCCCAAGCCCCCCTGCCCTCCTCCTCTTAAGGCGTTAAACTGGCTCATGTTGCCGTGCATCCTGGAGAGCCAATCGCACTGGGCCGTCAAGGTGCACTGCCCGCTCGACCCTGTCACGGGCAGGTGGGTAAGGCGGGGAGGAAGCGGGTCGAACTGCATCCGCGCCAGCTCCTGCTTGTTGGGCATCACCATGTGGTTGACGGCCAGGTGCGCGTCCGACATGGCCTGGAGGTGATTAAGCGACACGGGCGGCGACTGCTGGAACGGCGACGTCATCATGGGAGGGGACGCCACATCCGATCCGTAGCCGTGCGGCGATGCCAGCGAATCCACCGGCGATAGCACGGCCGAGCTGTCCAGGAGGTTGCCGGACTTCCCGTCCTGGGAGTTCTTCTTCTTCACTTTCATGTCCTTGCTGTCCTTGCAGCTTTTGGCACCGGGCTTCCGGGCCTTTTTGCCCAGCCCTTGACCCTGCGGCTGGGACTGCTTCATGTTGCCCAGGTAGCCGTTGGGCGAGCAGAGAGCGGGCGACAACGCCGTGCTGAGGGAGCCCCCGTGCATGGGAGGGCTTCGCACCAGGTTGTACTCGTCCATCAGCCTCACGATGTCATGGTGCATTCGCTCTTGGGCAATGTCTCTCGGAAGGCGGTCCATGTGGTCGGTTATCTCTCGGTTGGCGAAGTGATCCAGGAGGACCTTGGCGGTCTCGTAGCTTCCTTCCCGAGCTGCCAGGAAGAGCGGCGTCTCCTCCTGAGGGGAACAGGAAGTAAACAGCACATTAACGACGCAAAGGAGATGTCATCAACCAAGGTAATCAAAAAGGTCAACCAACGAACGAGATTTCTCTACAGAATCTCCTCTCTGGTCAACAAAAGCACCATGAAGATTCTAGCGGGAACTCTCGTTCTGTCATGACATGGACTTTGGCGCAGTTTCCTGCGAGGATTGTTTTCCCAAGATGCAAACAAACTGGACTGGACATCGGATGGAGGTAGATACATGTTTAATTATTACCGTAATTTCCGGACTATAAGCCGCTACTCTCTCCCCTCGTTCTGGTCCCTGCGGCTTATACAAGGGTGCGGCTTATTTACGGCCTGTTCTTCTCCGACACCGACGAAGAGGATTTCGGTGGTTTTAGTACGCAGGAGGAAGACGATGACACAATGATTAAAGACTTAATTTTCATATACCGGTAGGCTGGTTATTTTGATAACGTACAGGTGAGCACTTTGTATTACTTTGCACCGTTGTATTATTTGTACTCTGCACGAATGCTGTTCGCCATGTCAAAGATGTGAAAGTTTGATTGAATGATTGAAAGATTTATTGTTAATAAATGGGACGCTTTGCGTTCCCAAACAGTCATCTCTGTCCCGACAATCCCCTCCGTGGTAGCAGGAACCCCTATATACTACGCTAATTACACATCAAAACCCTGCGGCTTATAGTCGGGTGCGGCTTATATATGGAGCAATCTGTATTTTCCCCTAAATTTAGCTGGTGCGGCTTATAGTCAGGTGCGGCTTATAGTCCGGAAATTACGGTACTATAAACTACAAAAAGGGTACAAACAAAAGGCGCGCACAAGGCGGAGAACAAACTTGGCTATGAAAACAAAAGAACTAACACAAAGGCAAAACTATGGACATGAAACAAATAAACACTTACTGTGACCAGAAAGAACGGCATGAACTACGATATCAGGTAACATGAGTAGCATGGGTATCATCAGATAAACAGGGGTAATGTCGCCAGGCCGACTGCCTGGCAACTGCAAGCTTAAATAATGGTGACATGATTAGTGACAACAGGTGCGTGACTCAAAATGTGAAACAGGTGAAACTAATGGTTGCCATGGTGACAAAACAAGGGAGTGAAAAAGCAGGAACTAAGTGTCCAAAAACCAAACAGCACATGGCCAAACAAAAACATGATCAACAGACATGACACGTTCAACGCTTTTTCGATATCGCTTGCACCTCCTGGTACCCTAGCACCTGCAAAACCCTTAAATCTAGACTCCAAACATCCCAGAACAAGCTAGTCAGGTTACTTCTAGACCTCCACCCCAGATCACACCTCACTCCTACCCACTTCTCCAAAGTGGGCTGGCTCAGGGTGGAGGACAGAGTAAAACAACTTGCACTGAGCCTAGTCTATAAAATCCGCTACACCTCCCTGATACCGAAGTACATGTCAAACTACTTCCATAACGTAAATGACCGCCATAACCACAACACCAGGGGGAGCTACACTAACTACGTTAAACCCAGATTCCGATCTAACAAAGGTCTTAACTCATTCTCCTTCTATGCCACATCAATATGGAATGCACTCCCAACAGGTGTAAAAGAAAGTGCATCTCTATCCTCCTTCAAAACCGCACTAAAAGAACACCTCCAGACAACTTCAACCCTTGACTAACACCCTCCCCCCACCACATCCCACCTCCCCGGATTGTATATAATCAAATGTAAATAGTCAAATGTATATACTTGTTCTTATGCTTTCTGAACTCACTTTGTTCACTGCTCTCTGTACATATCCTACACTGCAAAAACTAGTGTTCAAAAACATGAAAAAAAATTACAAAAATTAGGGGTATTTTATTTGAACTAAGCAAAATTATCTGCCAATAGAACAAGAAAATTCGGCTTGTCAAGACTTTCCAAAACAAGTAAAATTAGCTAACCTCAATAAACCCAAAAATAGCTTAAAATAAGTATATTCTCACTAATAACAAGTGCACTTTTCTTGGTAGAAAAAAAGAGACCTTTTTGCTCAATATGTTGAAAAATATTCTTAAATGAAGTAAATGCTAGTGCCATTATCTTGACATAATGATATGCGCTCGCCATCATGATTTTTCTTTTCATGCTTGAAGTAAGAAATGATTACTTTAAAAAAGTAGTTTTATACTTGTGAGTGTTGATGACACAGCTTTGCAACAGTTGATATTCTAGTTTCAAGCATGTTTTACTCAATATAGGTCATCAAATCTCAGCAACAAGCTGTAATATCTTACTGAGATCATTTAGGACCAAAACCCTTAAAACAAGTAGAACACTCTAACATAAAATCTGCCTAGTGAGAAGAATTATCTTATCAGACAGAAAATAAGCAAATATCACCCTTATTTGAGATATTTCATCTTACTTAGATTTCAGTTTTTGCAGTGTACCAAGTCAGACCTACACTGTTTCAGCGCCACCCCCCAGATTGTAAATAATTCAATGTATATACTCTGATGATTAACTTGTGTCCATCCATCCATCTTCAACCGCTTATCCGGAATCGGGTCGCGGGGACAACAGCTCCAGCAGAGACCCCCAGAGTTCCCTCTCCAGAGCAACATTTGCGACTTCCTCCTGGGGAATCCCGAAGCGTTCCCAGGCCAGAGAGGAGATGTAATCCCCCCATCTGGTCCTTGGCCTGCCGCTGGGTCTCCTCCCAGTGGGACGTGCAACGAGGACCTCCCTAGGGAGACGCTCGTGAGGCGTCCGCACGAGATGCCCGAACCACCTAAGCTGGCTCCTTACCAAGCGAAGGAGCAGCGGCTCTATTAACTTGTGTGATGACTGTATTATGCTGATAGTATATATTTGTACCATGAATTGATTTACGTGGACCCCGTTAACAAGTTGAAAAACTTATTCGGGTCTTACCATTTAGTGGTCAATTGTACGGAATATGTACTGTACTGTGCAATCTACTAATAAAAGCTTCAATCAATAAATCAATCAGAATGAAGTTGGAATGTTTTGGTACCTTGTTGTTCTGCATGTCCTTGTTGGCGCCGCTCTTGAGTAACACGATGGCTGCCTCCACGTTATTCACAGCGGCGGCCCAGTGTAACGCCGATTTACCTGACAGGACCGACGAGAGCCAATCAAACCTAGACCTTCATTGCGCATGCGTTCAGATCCTTTGAAGCGGCGTGAGCTCTTTACCGAAATCATCGATGGCGTTGACATCGGCGTGGCAGTTGATGAGCTCATCCACCATGCCTTCCACTGCCAACCGGGCAGCCAAGATTAGGGGAGTGGTGCCGTCATGCATGCGGGCATCGAGGTCGGTGGCGCGGTTCCTGATAAGAATCTGTCGAGACCATCACAACAATAACAGTATATAAGTACAACTCATTGGGAGATACATCAGCTTATTAGACAACTACAAATGCATGGTAGTAGACTAGACCGGTGTTTCTTAACCATAGGGATGGGGCCCATTTCTGGGCCGTGAGCTATTGAGCCGCTAAAAAATATCTGTTTCTCAGCTGTGGGCTGTATGGGCCCATCGGTACTCAGCTGTAATACACTTTTCCACCAATTGTGGCAGTAGAGACAATCTCAAAACAAACGGAAGAAGTCTGGAGATAAATTCATGGAGAAGTTTCTTAAGCGCAAAAATTATGACTAAAGTGGTGAAGCTGTATTTTCATTTGTACTTTAAATTTATTGACAGTTTAGTTAAGAAACATATTCATTATTAATGTAGTTCATTTATTTTACCACTACACAATTGTACTTTTTAAAAAATTCGTTATTGATGAGTTCCTTCTCATGCAATAGAGAGAGTGTTTTGCATTTTTCTCATCATCCCTTGTAATGGGATGACGATGATGATGATGATGATGATGATGATGATGATGATGATGATGATGATTAAACGGGTGTAGTTTTGATTGTTTATGCTGATTGGAAGTTTTTTTTTATAATATCCACAACATTAAATGAGCAGGATGGGTTATGTGTGACTATGTTTGTTGAATTTTTCTGCTGGTATAATTGTTTTGTCTGCATCATGACTAGGAAAGGTTGTTTGGAATGGGTCATGTCAGTGAATGCTGTACACAAGTTCACATCGCTGTACAATTAATGGCCACTGACTTGAGTACTTTAAGTTGGCCACCACATGGCGACAAAATAGCACCTATCAGTTGCTGACTATTTGTATATTATATGAATATGGCCTACTCAGTGGCCTAGTGGTTAGAGCAGTGGTTCTTAACCTGGGTTCGATCGAACCCTAGGGGTTCGGCGGCGGTCAAAACACACCCGACTCATCGTGCAAATAAAAACTTCTCCCTATCGGTGTATGACGGATATGACAACAGCAGAAGTCAGACTGATTTGCAGGTGTGTAATTTGTTGCGAGTTTATGCACTGTGTTGGTTTTGTTGTTTGAACAAGGTGATGTTCATGCACGGTTCATTTTGTGCACTAGTAAAAAAACATGGTAACACTTTAGTATGGGGAACATATTCACCATTAATTAGTTGCTTATTAACATGCAAATTAGTAACATATTGGCTCTTAATTAGTCATTATTAATTACTTATTAATGCCTTATTCGGCATGGCCTTATTATAACCCTAACCCTAACCAAAAAACTCTAAATTAAGTCTTTGTTACTTAGAATATGTTCCCCATACTAAAGTGTTATCAAAAACATATAACTTTGTCTTGAATTTGAAAAAAACCCTACATTTTATTTTTCACTAAAGAAGGGTTCGGTGAATGCGCATATGAAACTGGTGGGGTTCGGTACCTCCAACAAGGTTAAGAACCACTGGGTTGGAGAGTCCGCCCTGAAATCGGTAGGTCGTGAGCTCAAACCCCGGTCGAGTCATACCAAAGACTATAAAAATGGGACCCATTACCTCCCTGCTTGGCACTTAGCATCAAGGGTTGGAATTGGGGGTTAAATCACCAAAATGGCACCGCTGCTGCCCACTGCTCCCCTCACCTCCCAGGGGGTGAACAAGGGGATGGGTCAAATGCAGAGGACAAATTTCACCACACCTAGTGTGTGTGTGACAATCATTGGTACTTTAACTTTAACTTGGCCAAATTGCTTATTGGACTCGTGCCGTCTCACAGGCCGAATTGAAGACTTCTCCTTAAAACCACGCTCCCTGTATTCAAGGCACTTGTGTCCCCCTCTGAAATTTCACACCATCTATCCTGGACATCCATTTATCCATTAATTAGACCTAAAATGGTTCTTTTCACACACCCATACAACTAGTAAATGTTTTATAATGGGGACAATTCGACCATGGAACTGATTAATTGTATTTCCATGATTTCTTATGGGAGTAATACGTCTTAATTATTAACATAGGAAAGGGTGACTGAAAAGGTAAACATGTGACCGGAGTTTTCTACAAATCTGACATCTGGTGGGTTGTGAGGGGAGGGGAGGCGGGGCTATCTCATTGTCTGATTTGCATAATTTGCCATGACAAAAGTGCATGTGCTTTTTTTTGGAAAGACAAGAAGTAAACAAAAACATGAAAAGTAGAGATGTCCGATAATATCGGCCTGCCGATATTATCGGCCGATATATGCGTTAAAATGTAATATCGGAAATTATCGGTATCGTTTTTTTTATTATCGGTATCGTTTTTTTTTAATTAAATCAACATAAAAAACACAAGATACACTTACAATTAGTGCACCAACCCAAAAAACCTCCCTCCCCCATTTACACTCATTCACACAAAAGGGTTGTTTCTTTCTGTTAATAATATTCTGGTTCCTACATTATATATCAGGGGTGGGCAATTAATTTTTACCGGGGGCCGCATGAGCTACCCGAGCACTGCTGGAGGGCCACATCGACAATATTTCAATTAAATTTTGCTCAATATTATTTTTGATATATACCGTAAGATAAATAATAATAATAATAATAATAATAATAATAGTAATACTTCAACATAGTGTGTGTAACAGCATTCCATGACTAATATATATAAATTAACATTAATAATAAATGACAGTAAAATAAGCACACGTATGACTGAGGAGTCATAGTGTAACTTTGTGTGGTGTTTGAGTTGTCCGACTTTTTGTGTGGCCTTAAACGCACTAGTGGTTTAGTGCTATGCGTGTTGGTGACAGATGACAAGTTGGTTTTGGCCTGGTTTGTACGGCAGAAAATGACTAGTTTTTCGAGATAGAATTGTTTTACTCATGTTTTTGGTGTGGTTATGTCCGAATATAAACAGTTTTGTTCAATAAAGTGATCGATATAATTCCTGTCCTCGAAGCATCTCGATAGACGTTACAATAATTGAACGGTGTTCAATTGAACGGTGTTGACGAGCACCGTTAGGGCCGCTTGTTGTCACTGTCACTCAAAGTTGCATTGCAAAATTCCATAGAATAAATATGTTTATTTTGTTTAGAATTCAGATGGGATTTGATTTGGTGCGCGGCATATACTTGCTGCGCGCAGCGGACGCTTGAGCAGTGCGCAATTGCGCAGGCACGCACCTTAGGTGAGGGGACGTTGCTTTGCAGTTCATGTGTTGTTGAAAACACGGCATTCCTCATCAACTTTTCTCTTTTTGGCGTCTCGGGTGTAAACCGTGCATCACTTGTCGCTGCATGTGCACCTTCACTCGCAGGTTACACACGGACACACGCCCATAAATAATACTTTTCAAAATAAAAGCAGCACAGTTGTATTGCGCGCAGGACATAGATGTTTTTTCAACTTTATTTTGTAATTGCAGTTGTTCACATTCACTCACAATCACGCATACGTCCACACGGAAGTAATACAAATAACGATTTTCAAAACAAAAGCAGCACCGTTGTATTGCACACTCGACATAGATACTTTTTAAAATTTATTTTGTAATTTATAATTGGCCTCACGCGGGCCGGACAGGGACGCACAAAGGGCCGGATGCGGCCCGCGGGCCGCAGAATGCCCAGGTCTGTTATATATCAATACAGTCTGCAAGGAATACAGTCCGTAAGCACACATGATTGTGCGTGCTGCTGGTCCACTAATAGTACTAACATTTAACAGTTAATTTTACTAATTTTCATTCATTATTAGTTTCTATGTAACTGTTTTTATATTGTTGTACTTTCTTTTTTATTCAAGAAAATGTTTTTAATTTATTTATCTTATATTACTAATTTTTTTAAAAAGTACCTTATCTTCACTATACCTGGTTGTCCAAATTAGGCATAATAATGTGTTAATTCCACGACTGCATATATCGGTTGATATCGGTATCGGTTGATATCGGTATCTGTAATTAAAGAGTTGGACAATATTGGAATATCGGATATCGGCAAAAAGCCATTATCGGACATCCCTAATGAAAAGCAAAGCAAGGTAAGAAATATGTTAAGAAATACAAATAAACATTGTTCCGTTGTTTCCTTTCATGTTTGGGTTATGGCGTGGCCCTTGTTGGAAACTGTTTGAACCCCCTGGTGTATGTAGTGCACAAATCCAACTTGTCCCAAATAACCCTCCACTGACCTGGAAGACACCCTGGGCGTCTGCTGCCACGGCCGCATGCAGGGGCGTCCTGCCCATGTTGTCCTGGATGTTGGCATCAGCGCTGGCCTCCAGCAGCCTTTTGGCGGCGTCGGAGCGGGCGTAGCGAGCGGCCAGGTGCAGCGCGGTCTCGCCAGTGCGGTCGGTCTGGTTGTGAAGGTTGGCGCCCTGATAGATGAAGTCATTGATCACGTTGGCCGAGGCGTCCTCCTCCTCCTCGCTGTTGCCCGTTTCTAAGCCGCCGCCACTGCAGGACGCAATCATCAGGGGTGTGAATCCATCTGGACAGAGAAGGAGGGGGGAGTGAAGGAAAAGTCCCAAGACTGCACGCTCAGCAGAAGGAAGACAACAAGATGCACTTCAAAGCGGCGCGCCCATCAAAACAAAGCAACAAACAAATCGAATAACGGATTCTGATCAAGGCTCCCGCGCTGCACAGGGTTCAGAAAAAAAGTGAAGCCGAGGGGATAGAGGCCAAAGAAGAAGCCCACAAAACCTGAATATCTGACTGTGAGAGGCAGCTCAGTCCGTCGACTTGGATGAGCTTTTTCCCTCTTCAAAAGGATAGTGAGCCGCAGATCCCGCAGATTTGGTCGATTCAAGTGCATCGATCCGCGACGGGGGCGAAAAAAGTGTGCTCTCGGGTTGTTAACCCTATTACTTTGATTTGTCACAGCCTCTCTGCTGGGAATTCAGCGCTAAGTGCAACATTGGGTTTGGAATGTGATGCCTTCATTGTTTTTTTTGTGCAATGTGGAAAAGAAAAAGGAGGGTGAAAAAAGAGGCCCATTACTAGTCCAATGATGAATCTGATCAGGAATCAGCGTTTCCCGCCCCTAGGCGCCGGCTGCTTTGAAGAAGATCCCTCACCCTGAGGACCCCCGGGCTTCTGGCAACTCCCACTTGTGCACGCACGCCAACGCAAATCACACACCAGCAATGTGAATACTAGGCTAATTTGACATGAAAACAGACACCCAACTAGCATTTTTAAGCTAGATAGGCAGGACTAATCAGTATACCCCAAGGCTTTTAGCACCTGGAAAATCAATATGCTCACAATCGAGGATCTTAATACTGTAGCCAAAAAGCGCCAACGTTTCATCCAGTTGATCCGAGAGAACAAAATGTAACGAGATCCTTTATAAGCACAACAAATCATAACACGGGTCTGATGATATGGCACGGATCCTGATCATTTGATTTATATGGTAAACTGTGGCCACACGTAATGAAATTAAAGCATTAAAACCTCATCTGATTAGATTTCATAAGGAAACAAGCATCCTAACATGTTCAAATTGGATTGTTCCAGTTCAATTTAAATTGTTGCATAATGCACTGCAAGATCCGCAATAAACTGTGATTGTGCTTCAGCAGCCGTTGCATCAAATCGAGTTCTTTACAATCATTTTTTAACAATGTCATGAACATTTATGCACAAATATGAAGTTGCACACAAACAGATTACAAAAATGAAGGCCATAAGCTTTTTGGCGTAGGCAAATAATAAAAGTTATATTTTTTTCAAATTAACCAAAAATACAAAGATTTGTTTAGTAATTTAAAGAGTCTCTGATATATTTTTGGATGTGTATGGACAATTCAAGATCACAAAAGATAATTATTTTTGATGGGATTTTTCCTGTTAAAAAAAATAAAAAATGAAAATACAAATAAATTACATAAATAATACAACTATGCTATAATCAGGCTAATTTGTAGTATGTACAGAAGTATACAAATGTTCATTAATGTATGTATTAATAAATAAATAAATATCCCACACACAAACGAAGTCCTAATAATTGGTAACGATGCGAGCCGAGTTCACCCACCTGGACCCCGAACGTTAACGTCCATGCAGTCGTTCTCAATCTCGCCCTGGGGGGGTGTGGGCGCGATGGAGGGGATGCGCAGGTCGGCAGCGTCCAGGTGCTGTTGGGTCCACTGTCGGTTGTCCTTCTTGTCATCCACCTCCAGGACAGCTTGCTCGTCAAAGTGCTGTTGCGAGGAGGGGGGACGGAGCAAGGTTTGGAGGGTAAGAAAAGAAAAAGATCGGATTAAAATCAGAAAACGCACAAAAAGTCATTTTAATCCAGAGTGATGTACAATGTATAAGTAAAAGAACTGCAAAAAATGGGTAGAAATTTGTCCAGTTTCTTACCCTGAAGCGTTTGGCATCTGAAGGCTCGTCTTCTCCCCAATCGTTGTGGCCGTCGTCCATGAGCGAAATGTCCGAGGTGTTTTTCAGCGGCCTGTGATGAAGAAGAGAATGCGGTGAACTCCTCCATCTGCGCAGCGTTCGTGGTTTAAAAAAAAAAAGAAGCACCCAAAAGCATTGATCACATGCATTCCCCCACCCCTCTGTCCACCATGTCAATTAAAGAGCTCCTCAACCGCCTGTATCATTATCATTAATGATCCGGCAAAATCCTGCTTTGCCCCCAAATTTCAAGGGTCATGGGTCACACCCGCCGCCGTCCTTTAGACAAAATCCTTCACCTAAAACAATGACAGAACGGAAACTTACTTTAATCCCACCGAGTCCTCCCCGACGGGCTCCCGTCTTTTCTTTTTGCTGGTCTCCGTCGTCTTAAAGCCTTCGGGGAGCCAAAGGCGTCCGTGTTCGTGGCGCCGCTTACGGGCAGCGACCATGCCCACTCCGGCGAAGGCCAGCATCAGCAGAGCGCCTACGACCACGTAGATGGGATAGAGTTCCTGAGACGGCTGAGGGTCTGCACCGCCTGGCAGGAGAAGGCACAACATGGTCACGGCGGGCTGGGGGCGGGGGGACAGACATGGACCAACTACGGACAGACCAGAAGTGAGCGTGCGAGCAGAGCTGGTTCGCTCGCTGGGTCCTCCTCCGAAATGCTTTGTAAAGCTATCTTTGGCTATCTGTTCTGCAATAATCACAATTGCTAAACGCTTTTCATAAAAAAAAGAAAAAAGGATGGGGCGTGATAAAAAAAAAAAAGACAAAAAAGGGGGAAAAAGACCACTACCACCTCCTAACTCCCTTTTCAACTCAGGGTACCGAGAGACAACTTTACCATTTCTTCTTTAAGAGAAAAAAGGGAAGGGGATTAATGAACTTCAAATTACTGCACGCGCTTTAAGCTGTAAAGACGGAGGATTTATTAGGATTTTCCAGATAACAAAGACTCCCAACTTCTAGCACACTCCCGATCAATTTTTCCCCTTCCTTTTTTTTTCCACTAACGATTTTGAAATGATAAACTCACCCCCCCCCAACCTAAACCCTTGGAGATGCATTAAGTCCTGGTATTACATTCACTGAGGTGAAGGTTGCAGCAGCCCCTTACGCTGCTGGATGAGGCGTGCGTGGGCGTACGGGCACGTGGAGAGTGTGTGTGTGTGCGCACGCATGTGAACATGTCTGAGAAAGCAAAAGAGATGGAGAGCTGTATGCTTTGAGTGAGTGAGTGAGTGAGGTGGGGCTGGGGGAACAAGTTGATTTGCAGCAATTAACCATTTTGGAGCCTGAAGCCAGTGGATTTAGACCGCGAGGAAAGGATTGATTGTTTAGGCCATGAGATTCACAACTGCATTTGTTCTTTGCTGCATAACAAATACACAATCAAAGAGCGTTAGGGTTAGGACCTGACTGGGGGGTGTCGGGGATATTTTCACTTTTCATGTGTGCAAGGCACGCGTCCCACCTGTGTGTATGATCACGTATGCAAAGACTGCAGAACAAGGCCTGGCGGGATCGTAGCATGAAAGCTCCAGTTAGCACCTACATATTGCTGAGTCTCCTATAGTTGCCAGGTGTGTGCTCAACAAAAGTAAATAACTGCTGGAGTCTGTAATTAGCGCCTTTAAAAAAACATTGGAATGATCAGATGTGGCTGTAGGCAACTTCCTACTTCCTAGTTTTTTATTAACTCCACAAGATGGAGTTGCATTTTATGCTTTTCATTTCATCCCTCGCCAAACCACGCTTCAAATTTCACGTTTAAATATTTTGTATCATAAATTCATATCACAGGTCCTCAGTTTTTCGCTTTTGACTACCAGCTAATATGTAAAAATATGCCGATATAAGGAAATTGCACATATTTTTGAGCTAAAGTAAGTATCTGTATTACAGTACGGCAGTGGTCACCAACATTTTCGAGCCAAAGATCCATGGTCTCAGGAAAAAAACAAAACAAGATCTACCCCTGCGTCAACTATGTGTTATATGTATATATATGTATATATATATATATGTGTGTATATATATATATATATATATATATATATATATATATATATATATATATATATATATATATATATATATGTTGTCATTAGCGCTAATAATTCAGTATATAAACGCCCTAGATATAATGACAAACAACATTTAGATTATATTGCTCAGATATTTTATTTGTACTTTCCTAACTTCAACAAATTAGAGGTTAGGGGGAAATTAAGAAGATTACAGTTTCATTTTATCACTATTTTTGGCAAGTACTGCAGTAAAGCTAAAATGTGAACACGGTGTTGCAAATAAAAATCAGGCATGTGATTTGACCACAATGAAAAAGACTGAAAACATTTCCGGAGGTCTGGGGGACGAAGGCCCCCAGCCAGGTCCAGCCAGGTCCCCCCACCAGTGCCCTGGTGGGCTGGTGGGGGGACAAGGGGGGCAACGCCCCCCGAAGCTCCTGGTTTTTCACCAATTTAACATGCTAAAATTAACAAAGACAGCACCATTTGAAGAAAATATTTTAGTGTTTAAAGACATGAAAACATCATTAATAGAACATACATAACCCAATCATCCTAATGAATCACTGTATATGGTTCAGTCCCAACAGTATTTAGTCACTAATATTTACATCTTGTGTTCATTTCACATCCACAGGTGTCACATTGATCAGTGTTATTATCTACAGTTTATTTACAGTATTACCACATTACTTCAGTTCACTTCACACATTAGCTTTCTCAGAGAGCCCAGCCCTAACATGAGCTTTCCTTGCAAATGTATTTAACAAAATACCAAAGGTAAACATTTCATTCTTTTCGCCAAAATAGGATATAAATTTATGAAAATAATTAAACGTGTTTAGTATTGTTTACTCATATTTGAATATAGGAAATAATAATAATGTGAGGACACTGACATTTTGCATGAAACAAGTGTGAAAATATTTACCTTCAAGATTGTTACACCACTGACAATAGTTTCAAGAGACTACATAAGAACTTAATATTACAAAATAGTATTATATGCAAATTTATTTCAAATAAATTGTTAACTGGATTCAATAATGCGACTCTTTGAATTTCTGTAATTTCATAATATATTTTCACGTGGCTTTTTATTTTTAGAAAAACTCATTTATATTTCGCAAAGCAATAATTGGTTAATATTTAAAACAAACATGCGTATTTCGCAAGCAAATATTTTTTTAGCTTACCTCATTATTAACAACCCTGTCTGCAACTGAAGTGGGTAGTTTGGGTGGATCTTTCCTCTTGATGTAAACAAAGGATGAAGTCCGTAAGGTTTGCTCACTTTCGGTTGACATCCAAAAGTACCAGCTAGTGAAAAGTTGGTTTTCCTTGCTTCAAGTTGTTTCATATGTTTTGGGCGTTTCGCATGTACTTCCAAAGCCTTGAAACCTCGTGATCCATAGTCAATATTATCATGACACCACGTGCACAAAACCTTTCCGGGACGATCGATTTTCCGAATAAAATCACCGAACAAAGTCGTAACATCCTTCTTCCCAACAGTATCAGTGATTTCCCTTTCCATCCAGTCCCATCGAAACATATTTTTGACATGTTTATCAATTTATTTTACTCGTAAAGCGTCCTTTCTCTCGAGAACCGACATCGTTTACATATGGAAAATGGCGGTATGATGACGTTATTAACGTCATCATTCATAACAGATGTCCTGATTGGCCACAAGGAACATATCGACCAATCAACTACGGCGTAATATAAACTACGTCTCGAATCTTGATTTAGGGTCGGAAAAAAACCCCGAAAAACGGGAGATAATTTTTTTTCCCCCCGAGATTAAAAAAGACGGAATTCCGACTTTAGACGGAAAAATCACATGCCTGAAAAATGTTCTGTGCACACACAAAAAACACTGTAGGGGTGTGGGCGAATGACGAGAGAACAATCAATAGAAACCAATCCATGTCTGATGCTTTAGGATCAAACCTGAAGATGATTTTGAGTTAACTTACTATAAACAGCTTCAATGGTGTAGGGAACATCCAGTTTGCCACTGGAAGCCAATGCCCCGAGGAAGGCAGCGGCATCCGTGGTGCTCTGGAAACACTCACTGGACTGCTGGATGCACTGACGGTTATCCACCTCCAAGTGCACAATTGAACTGCAAGGAGAAGAGAAACCCTTCAGATAATTGTTTGTCTTTCGAAACATTGGCCGAAATATTTGAAATAGGCTCACCCTTTTATCTGCAAGTGATCCAGCTCCCTCTTCGTCCTCCAGTGCCCCCCTGCTGCGTGATACAAGCTCCTCTTAGCTATAGTCAGCACCTTGACCGGAACCTCTGACCAACTGTCTACTGAGCGCTTGACATTGTACTTTTTCAGCTCCTGCTCGTTGCCGTAGTAGGGATAAACCATGGTGCCGCCCTCCACGTCCTTCCTGAACACCACGTTGGTGCGGAGGACACGGCTGAGCTCGCGCAGGAAGCCAAACGAGTTGTTGAGGAGCTGCTCGGGCGCGATGTGGACCACTACAACCAACTGGCCCATGGCGAACTTCTCTGGCATGTTGTTGGCACAGTCCAAGCCGTCCCACTCGCACTCGGCGTTGTTGCAGCCTTGGTCGCAGTGGTTGTCGGCATAGTGATCCTTGCAGTACTGGTCGTATAAAGGGCTGCAGAAAAAAAAAGTGCGTTCCCAGCAATTTTAGACAATAATGGCTGAGTGTTGACTCATTTTCAGTAGATATTAAATCCATACTGCTATACAAACTGTACATTGTCTACTCTAAAGTTTATCTACATTTGCTTACTCTAGTATTGTCCCTTGACAATATATACTGTCTTAAGAATGCTTGCTGAAATGGGAGGGCTGTACTCATTTGTCAGATATGGTGAGTAGAAAAATATTTAAATTTGGATGTACTTAAAAGTAGTCAATGTACATCTGGGCGGCGTAGTTCGGTTGGTAGACCAGTCGTGCCAGTAACTTGACGGTTCCAGGTTCGATCTCCGCTTCGGCCATCCTAGTCACTACCGTTGTGTCCTCGGGCAAGATCCTTTACCCACCTTCTCCGAATGCCACCCACACTGGTTTAAATGTAACTTAGATAATGGGTTTCACTATGTAACGCGCCCTGAGTCACTAGAGAAAAGCGCTATATAAATGTAATTTACTTCACTTCACATCTTGTACAACAGTATACAGTCCCTCCAGGATTTTGAAATTTATCAGATTATTATCATATTTGTCACAGCAGCACTCAAACGCAACGCATCTGCCCAACCATTCAAAAGTCTTACCGCATCGCCCCACCTCATCACTTCCTTGTTTACATTGACAATGATTCATTCATACATTCATTTATTAGTCATCACCAACTAACTTATAAACACAAATCCCAATGTTCTCACCGAAAGTGTGGGCACTGACTACAGATTCATAAAAAAAACCAATAAGCCTTAAAACATTGCAACTTTTTTGAAAATGTTTCTGCGAAATCAAGCAACTCAGGACGCAACAATCACCAAAAAAAGCCAGCAAAGTCCTGAGTGTAGATGTATTATCCACTGAAAATGAGTCAACACAACCCTAATTGTATCAAAAGCTGGCAACAAAACTTTACAATGATCATGTCCAAAATGTGGCCAAAGTAGGGATGTCCGATAATATCGGACTGCCGATATTATCTAGGCAAGACACAATTATTACCAGCTATTCACACAATAACGGCTGTGCGTTGACCTATTTTCAGTACATCTATGCTTCCATACAAGCTGTACATGAACTTCTCTAAAGTATATCCAAGTTTTGGAGCAGAACATGTTGATAGACTGTTGAGTGGCTGTATTACACTGCAAAAACTGAAATCTAAGTAAGATTAAATATCTCAAATAAGGGTGATATTTGCTTATTTTCTGTCTGATAAGATAATTCTTCTCACTAAGCAGATTTGATGTTAGAGTGTTTTACTTATTTAAAGGGTTTTGGTCCTAAATGATCTCAGTAAGATATTACAGCTTGTTGCTGAGATTTGATGACCTATATTGAGTAAAACATGCTTGAAACTAGAATATCAACTGTTGCAAAGCTGTGTCATCAACACTCACAAGTATAAAACTACTTTTTTAAAGTAATAAGTTCTTATTTCAAGCATGTAAAAAAAAAATCATGACTGACACAATTGTGTCTCATAATTAAAACAGTTTTATTTTCAATGATACAATAGAAAATACGTACTCATATAGTAGTACAGTTGTTACTAGGGATGTCCGATAATGGCTTTTTGCCGATATCCGATATTCCGATATTGTCCAACTCTTTAATTACCGATACCGATATCAACCGATACCGATATCAACCGATATATGCAGTCGTGGAATTAACACATTATTATGCCTAATTTGGACAACCATGTATGGTGAAGATAAGGTACTTTAAAAAAAAAAAAAAAAAAAAAAAAGATAACTAAATTAAAAACATTTTCTTGAATAAAAAAGAAAGTAAAACAATATAAAAACAGTTACATAGAAACTAGTAATTAATGAAAATGAGTAAAATTAACTGTTAAAGGTTAGTACTATTAGTGGACCAGCAGCACGCACAATCATGTGTGTTTACGGACTGTATCCCTTGCAGACTGTATTGATATATATTGATATATAACGTAGGAACCAGAATATTGATAACAGAAAGAAATGGGGGGAGGGAGGTTTTTTGGGTTGGTGCACTAATTGTAAGTGTATCTTGTGTTTTTTATGTTGATTTAATAAAAAAAACCAAAAAAAACCCGATACAGATAATAAAAAAAACGATACAGATAATTTCCGATATTATCGGACATCCCTAGTTGTTACTAGTGAGAATATAATTATTTTAAGGTATTTTGGGGTTCATTGAGGTTAGCTAATTTTACTTGTTTTGGAAAGTCTTGACAAGCCAAATTGTGTTGTTCTATTGGCAGATAATTTTGCTTAGTTCAAATAAAATACCCCTCATTTTTGTATTTTTTTTTCTTGTTTTTGAACACTGACTTTTTGCAGTGTAGTTTGTAATATATGTAGTACTTACTTGCATTGTCCTTCCAGGTTCTGGCAGTCAAATCCGTCATAGAGGCATCCAGCGTTGTCACATTGCGAGTCGCACTTGCCGTCGTTGAAGTAGCGCCAGCACTGCAGCGAGGCCGAGCAGTTCTTCCACGGGTCGTCGAAGTTGAGCGAGCAGTCGCCGTAGTCCCAGCCGCACGCGTGGTTGTTGCACAGCCCGTCGCACACCTGGTTGTGCTTGCGCTCCTCGCACTGCGGGATCTCGCAGGCGACGTCCACCTCCACAGACGGCGGCGGCGTGATGTCATGGCCAGGACCCCCCCGGGAGCTGTAATCTAGGATGTGGCACCAGAGGCCGTTGAAGTTGGCGGGGCAGACGCAGTGGTAGAAGGGCTCCTCCGAGGCGTTCTCGCACGTGGCAAAGTTGTAGCAGGGGTTGGAGTTGCAGGGGCTGTCGGTGGGATACTGGCACTGGGGTCCCGTGAATGACGGCGTGCAGAAACACTTGGGGCTTTTTTGGCCGGAGATGCACGTGCCTCCGTTGCGGCAGTGGAGGCTGCCGCAAGCCTGGGCGTCATATTCGCATGTGGAGCCAGTAAAACCCTGCATGATTAATTAAGATGAATAAAGGTACAAACCCCGTTTCCATATGAGTTGGGAAATTGTGTTAGATGTAAATATAAACGGAATACAATGATTTGCAAATCATTTTCAAGCCATATTCAGTTGAATATGCTACAAAGACAACTTTTTTTTTTTGCAAATAATCATTAACTTTAGAATTTGATGCCAGCAACACGTGACAAAGAAGTTGGGAAAGGTGGCAATAAATACTGATAAAGTTGAGGAATGCTCATCAAACACTTATTTGGAACATCCCACAGGTGAACAGGCAAATTGGGAACAGGTGGGTGCCATGATTGGGTATAAAAGTAGATTCCATGAAATGCTCAGTCATTCACAAACAAGGATGGGGCGAGGGTCACCACTTTGTCAACAAATGCGTGAGCAAATTGTTGAAAAGTTTAAGAAAAAGCTTTCTCAACCAGCTATTGCAAGGAATTTAGGGATTTCACCATCTACGCTCCGTAATATCATCAAAGGGTTCAGAGAATCTGGAGAAATCACTGCACGTAAGCAGCTAAGCCCGTGACCTTCGATCCCTCAGGCTGTACTGCATCAACAAGCGACATCAGTGTGTAAAGGATATCACCACATGGGCTCAGGAACACTTCAGAAACCCACTGTCAGTAACTACAGTTGGTCGCTACATCTGTAAGTGCAAGTTAAAACTCTCCTATGCAAGGCGAAAACCGTTTACCAACAACACCCAGAAACGCCGTCGGCTTCGCTGGGCCTGAGCTCATCTAAGATGGACTGATACAAAGTAGAAAAGTGTTCTGTGGTCTGACGAGTCCACATTTCAAATTCTTTTTGGAAACTGTGGACGTCGTGTCCTCCGGACCAAAGAGGAAAAGAACCATCCGGATTGTTATAGGCGCAAAGTTGAAAAGCCAGCATCTGTGATGGTATGGGGGTGTATTAGGGCCCAAGACATGGGTAACTTACACATTTGTGAAGGCGCCATTAATGCTGAAAGGTACATACAGGTTTTGGAGCAACATATGTTGCCATCCAAGCAACGTTACCATGGACGCCCCTGCTTATTTCAGCAAGACAATGCCAAGCCACGTGTTACATCAACGTGGCTTCATAGTAAAAGAGTGCAGGTACGAGACTGGCCTGCCTGTAGTCCAGACCTGTCTCCCATTGAAAATGTGTGGCGCATTATGAAGCCTAAAATAGCACAAGGGAGACCCCCGGACTGTTGAACAACTTAAGCTGTACATCAAGCAAGAATGGGAAATAATTCCACCTGAGAAGCTTAAAAAATGTGTCTCCTCAGTTCCCAAACGTTTACTGAGTGTTGTTAAAAGGAAAGGCCATGTAACACAGTGGTGAACATGCCCTTTCCCAACTACTTTGGCATGTGTTGCAGCCATGAAATTCTAAGCTAAATATTATTTGCAAAAAAAAAATAAAGTTTATGAGTTTGAACATCAAATATCTTGTCTTTGTAGTGCATTCAACTGAATATGGGTTGAAAAGGATGTGCAAATCAATCATTGCATTCCGTTTATATTTACATCTAACACAATTTCCCAACTCATATGGAAACGGGGTTTGTAATACATACTCCTTGTGCGCTGTGTGTGAGAGTGTATGTGCGCAGACTTACCGGAGGGCATTTGCATATGAAGCCATGTGGGGTGTTACTGGCGACAGCACAGGTGCCCCCATTACGACAAGGTCTACCCTTACAGCCATCGAACACAGCGTCACAGCGCTGACCTGCAGTCACATCACAAATAGGCAAACTATAAATCCATAGTTGTAGACGACCACAATAGTAGGTCGTCTACAATGGTAGGTAGTACGTTTTTTGGATGTCTCTTAAGAATGGATTGATATTCTTGATACACTATAATAGATGGCCACATTGCAGTTATGGCTAACTTCCGAGGGCCGCTTGTAACAGTGAATATATGTGAATATAAATGTATGATTGCCTCATGATAGTATTATTAATTATAAAATATATTATTGCCTGTGCATTGAATTATTAGATATGTTTTACATACAAATTGATGAATAAATTGCTTTGCAATCATAAGTCAAGGTGACAAAAAAATATTTATGTATTTTTGTTTACATAAATAGTAATATATTTCTTGTGTGTACAGATAATATTAAAGTTTAAAAGATACACAATTTAATGCAGTACATGCATTTTTTTGTCAAAGTTGAAAGAACAAATATATTTAGTAAGAAAGATTAAGACCTAACTACATAAATTGTGGTGGGCCAAATATGGCCCTGGGAGAAGCACTGTATAAAAAATAGTGATGCAAATTATAAAACAAATTATGTCTAATTATTATAATAAAATACTTAATAAAAAAGTACAATCAATTAAATTAAGTAGTGTTGGCAATAAATACTTATATAATAAAATATATATGTATATATTTTTATATATACATACATATATATATATACACAACATACATACATACATACAGTACATATATTATTAATTAGATTAAATACAAAATGACTGTGGTATGGACCAAATAAATATGTGTTTAATTGTACTACATATACTTGTGCTCTTATAATAAATAATTTAGGAACTTAATCAGATGACAGTTGTAACAGATCATGTTTATCCGCCAGTTATGTCATGCAATTTGGATTGCTTATGATTTCAAATCAATAGAGTTGTCACATGAACTGGGAATTGATTTGACCTCGGCAATATTGTGTTGGGTTTCATTTAAAATCAGCGGGGATTATACCAAACCAACAAAAAACATGCACGCAAAAATACATCCCTCTTAATCCCCACATATGAACAAAATCAATAAATGAAAAATGCCACCAAACAGCGCCCACACAGAGTGTGTGTGTGTGTGTGTGTTTTTGTACCAGTGAATCCGGTGCGACACTCGCAGCGGTAGTTGTTGGCTAACTGGATGCATCTGTGTGTGCCCCGCGGGTCGCAGGGGTTGGATAGACACTCGTTGACGTCCCCCTCGCACCGCTCTCCCACGTATCCTGGTGGGCAGATGCAGTGGTAGCCCCCTACCCCGTCCACACATTTCCCGTGGTTAAAACACTTGGGCTCTTTGGTGACGGGATCGGCAAACGGGGTGCAGTCATCGATGTTGATCTCGCAGTTCACGCCTAGTGTAGGCACAGGAAATCGGGAACAATTTTGGCATATTTTGCAGGATAATTGAAGGGTGAAAGAGAGGAAAGATGACAGGGGTATTTTCCTAATTAATTAAGTGAGGAGAGGATGGCGAGTGGTATGTGTGTGTTGGGCCTGCTGACCTTGGGTCCCTCGGGGACAGGAGCATTTGTAGGTATTGATCAGGTCAATGCAGGTGCCCCCGTTCTGGCACGGCTGGGAGAAACACTCATTGATCTCGTCCGAGCAGTTGGTCCCTACGAAGCCTGGCATGCACTGTGACGCCAAGGAGGAGGAAGAAAAAGAAGACGAGAAGGGAAGAGTTCAATCGATGGCTGACATGAAACAAAGATTTTGATTACCTGGCGTTTTTTCCCCCCTGGTCTCTATACTGCCAAGACCGGCCTATCCTTTATTGAGGGGAGATTAACATTTCTGGAGGTGGATGCTGTTTATAAATAGGCCTGTTCATTAGGACTGTCTTGTGTTTATTGCACTAAAAAATGTATTTGATCAACTAAGGTAGCTTTTAAAATTAAATACAACATATTTTTGATCTAATGGAGGCTTGCACAAGGGCACTACTACCCTCCTGTATCTGTACCAAAAAAATTAAAATTATATGTAAAAAACATTATATACATATTTTATACAAATATATACAGTATATATATGTATGTATATATATATATATATATATATATGACAAAAAAGTAGAATTAGTATTGTTGCAGTTATAATAATGATATATCAGTAATTTCATTACATTCAATGGTACCTTCTTTTTTGTTATAATACCCTTCTTTACTGATTGGCAAAGAGGAATCACATGGTTCTAACACGCAATGGGGCTGCAGCTATCGAATATTTTAGTTATCAAGTAATCCATCAAATAGTTTGTTCGATTAATCGAATACACCCTATAAAATAGTTAAAATGAACAAAAGTTTTTTCTGCTTGCAATAACCTTCATTCTTTTTTTTTTTTAAAACAAATTCACATCAACAAAAGTAGGATAATAAAAAGTAAAATATAATAAAGTTATTGATATAGATAATCATATATATATATACATATATATACACTACCGTTCAAAAGTTTGGGGTCACATTGAAATGTCCTTATTTTTGAAGGAAAAGCACTGTACTTTTCAATGAAGATAACTTTAAACTAGTCTTAACTTTAAAGAAATACACTCTATACATTGCTAATGTGGTAAATGACTATTCTAGCTGCAAATGTCTGGTTTTTGGTGCAATATCTACATAGGTGTATAAAGGCCCATTTCCAGCAACTATCACTCCAGTGTTCTAATGGTACAATGTGTTTGCTCATTGGCTCAGAAGGCTAATTGATGATTAGAAAACCCTTGTGCAATCATGTTCACACATCTGAAAACAGTTTAGCTCGTTACAGAAGCTACAAAACTGACCTTCCTTTGAGCAGATTGAGTTTCTGGAGCATCACATTTGTGGGGTCAAATAAACGCTCAAAATGGCCACAAAAACAGAACTTTCATCTGAAACTCGACAGTCTATTCTTGTTCTTAGAAATGAAGGTTATTCCACAAAATTGTTTGGGTGACCCCAAACTTTTGAACGGTAGTGTATGTATATATATATATACATATATATATATGTATATATACACACACTCATATATATATATATATGTATTATATACATAAATATACACACAGGCCAAAAAAACTGAGCATAGCTTAAAAACAGGTAATAAATTAGGGTGAGAACCAAGTTAAACAAAAAGGCAAAGTATGATCATTCATTAGAGCAGTCACTGACATTCAAATAACCAAAGACGAAAGCACATTCTGCAACAATTTCACACAAAGAATTAAACAGGCATTCATTGAAAAAGTTGTGTTTGTTATTTGGACAACTCATTAGCATTAACATGCAAACTGCATATATGCGAAAATGTTCTCACATGCACCCATGTGTTTGAATAAAACTTTTAATTAAAGTTCCGGGCACTCCATCCAGTTCGTATTTAATAAGTTGTATTAGTTACACTCATTTAACGATTAATCGAAGCTTTTTCTAATCAAATGAATCAATTAATCGTTGCAGCGCCTCAAGGCCGTTTTGACCCAAGTTTAAAGTGCCAATTAAGTTTCATTCAATATTTAATCTTGCACTGGTTCCTCACCTTGCATGAATATCCTCCCAGAAAGTCCGTACACGACGCTCCGTTTTGACAAGGGTTGGGGGTGCATTCATCCACCTGCTCTTCGCAGTAGCTTCCCGTGTAACCAACCTGGCAGCGGCACCGATGGACGTTTCCGGCATCCAGACACTGGCCTGAGTTACGGCACAGATTGGCGACATCGACCCCTGTAGGCACAAGCTCAGGTTGTTAAGTTAAGGAGTTGAAAAACACATACACCAGAAATGAACGGCTTTACCTCTCTGTTTGGCTGCAACCTCGCAGGAGACGCTCGGTATGTCGCAGTAGACCCCCGCCCAACCAGTCTGGCACTCGCAGCTGTAAGTGGTCCCCCTTTGCCAGCAGGTGCCCCCGTTCTTACAAGGCGACGAGTCGCACCAGCGCACCAGATTCTAACGTAGGGTTATGTAACATTCAATAAAATACGCAATAAAAAATGAAACACTGTAAACTAGGGGTGTAACGGTACGTGTATTTGAATTGAACCGTTTCGGTACGGGGGTTCCGGTTCGGTTCGGAGGTGTACAGAACGAGATTCCACACGGACATATTAAGTAGCGTAACGCACGTTGTGTAAACAATGCACATTGAGGCACAACACACGGCATGCTAGCAGCTAACGGGCTAGGACAGACTGACCATACGTCCTCTTTTCACCGGACATGTCTTCTTTTGCGGAGCTGTCGGGGTGGAGTTTCTTAAATGCCTCAAATGTCCGGCATTTTGAGTTAGGGTTGCGAGTATTTTCAATGTACGTTCAGGGTTAAGAAGGGGTTAAAAACAAAACAAATTGTGCGCGCAGCAGCATTGGCGAGGGAGGGGCAGAGACAGAGAGAGCGAGAGAGTTATGATAAACGCGCATTAAGTGGACCCCGACTTAAACAAGTTGAAAAACTTATTCGGGGGTTACCATTTAGTGGTCAATTGTACGGAATATGTACTGTACTGTGCAATCTACTAATAAAAGTTTCACAAGCGCAGCCAGGCCCTGCTTTTTATGCATAGATTTATCAGATTTAATTTTTTATTATCTACAGCAGGGGTGTCAAAAGTGTGCGGCCCACAGCTAATGTTTTAAAGGCCCACAGCACATTCTAAAAATACTATTAAAATAAACAAAAACATAACAAAAGTGAAATAAAAAAGCTTAAAGGTTAAATGTTGACTAATAAAACAAAGCTGTTTTTTTCTTTCAAACTGTCATTGCTCAAAACATAATATTGAATCAAAATCAATGTTCAGTGTTTCCCACACATTCATTTATTTGTGGCGGCCCGCCACGAAAGAATTACGTCCGCCACAAATTAAAAAAAATAAAAAAATAAAAAATAAAATAAAAAATTGTTTTTATTTTATTTTATTTTTTATTTATTTTTTTGTCCTCTCCAGCTTCTCAGGCAAATCATATAGTTGATGTAGATGCCCATATCGGCTGTTCAGATTTACTTTACAAAAGAGAAGTGTAGAATACTTCTCTTGTTGCCTTATTTGTATTTGACTTCATTAAATGTATTTATATTAGAAACACAACATGTGTATATAACAAAGGGTGCAAAGTCTGCAGGCAGTAGGAAACACATGGTTAAGTGTAGGGAGTAAAACTGATGGCAGTCTAAAGTTCAAGATTTTTGGAGCTCTTTGTTCAGTGGATCAGATGTTTGATGAAGCTCTGTGTCTATCTACCACCACTACTGTTTTCTGTTTATTTGTTACTGACTGTGGCAGGACACCTCTGCCTCTGTTTCACTTTATGTTGCTGGTAAATAATATGGTTGTAGTAGTAGGCTAAAGTTAAATTATTTAGTATGCACTAATTAAAGGGGCAGAGCTTTATGAGACATTTTAGCTTTTATATTTTATAAGATACATTTTTTGTAAGAACCACAATTAATAAATATATTTCAGTGAATAACATATTGTTCAAATATGTACATAAAGTGTTGTAATTATATTGTAAAATGGATGGATGGATGGATGGATGGACGTTTAAAACAAAACTGTAATTATTAATTAGTAAGTATACATTTTTTTGAGCCTTTTTAGAGAAAATCATATCATTGTAGTAAATTATGCAAATTACTCGATTATGTCATGTGACCACGCCCATAGCCACGCCCCCACCACCACAGGTATCTTGGCAGTTTATGGGAAACACTGATGTTATTATGAATTATTGACCTATCCAAGGTTCCGATTACTTCACATCAAATATTCTACTAAGAAAAATGTTTTTGCAAATTTGGAAAATAAATAACCCAAAAATGTATATTTTGTTGTTTTGTTACTGTACCGAAAATGAACCGAACCATGACCTCTAAACCGAGGTACGTACCGAACCGAAATTTTTGTGTACCGTTAAACCCTTACTGTAAACACACAGTTCAGTGCACTTACCTGACAGTTGAGTCCCGTGTAGCCGTGAGGACAGGTACACTTGTAGGTGCCATAGCTGTCCTGGCAGGTGCCGCCATTCAGGCAGGGTCTGGAGTCGCACTCGTTGATGTCGTGCTGACAGTAGCTGCCGGTGAAGCCAGATGGGCACAAGCAAGTGAAGGTGTTGATGCCGTCCACACATGTCCCGCCGTTAAAACAGGAGCTTCAGATAAAAAAAGAAGCGAAAAATTGATTCAAAATACATAATCATAATAACCTAAAATAAGTTCAACAAGCCCATACAGTTTAAAATGCAGTCAATATTGAAGTGAAGCTGTTGTAATAGAGTATTTCACCAGAGGGGGCAGCAGTGGACAAGAAAAGCTTTGTGCCATACCTCTCTGTGCAGTCAGGGGTGTTGTTTTCACAGTGGATTCCACTGAAGCCTGGCGGGCAGGTGCAGGTGTAACTGTTGACACAGTCCGTGCAGTTGGCTTCGTTCTTGCACGGGTTGCTCTCACACTCGTTGATGTCTTCGTCGCACGTGTTGCCTCGGAAGCCCGGCTGGCACGTACACAAGAATCCGTCCACCTCGTCCTCACACAGGCCTCCGTTGCTGCACGGATCTGAAGAAAGGGAAACGTTTTTTTGATTGTGTTTAAGACCTATTTCAGAATGACAGGAAGGCAGACAAGAGAGCTTACTGGGCTTGCAGTCGTCAATGTCGGTTTCACAGTTGCGCCCGGTGAAGCCCGGTTTGCAGCCGCAGCGGTAACTTCCCATGGTGTTCTGGCAAGTAGCGCCATTACGGCAGGGGTTCTTCACACACTCTTTAATGTCCACCTCGCAGGTTTGCCCTGAAAATATGTAGGGGGGACACACAATTAATAAGAAACCATCCAATTAAGAACTCCTCCTGTAACACTTATTTCTAACCACTGTGATGCAGCATATTAGCGTACCTGACAATGACAATGAAATGATCTTCCACTCAATGGCAGAAAGCACATCATTAACATGTGTATAATACTACAGTACCTGTTGCCATTCATACAACTTTTTTTTTTTTTTTTTACAATGTTTTCTATTGAAAATAAGTGCCTTGGCTCAAAACAGGTTGAGGTACATTGTCCTATGTATAGTACCTGGGTGCGTTATCTACAAAAGGGAATAATCGCTAGCGGGGGGAGTATATTGTAGCGTCCCGGAAGAGTTAGTGCTGCAAGGAGTTCTGGGTATTTGTTCTGTTGTGTTTATGTTGTGTTACGGTGCGGATGTTCTCCCGAAATGTGTTTGTCATTCTTGTTTGGTGTGGGTTCAGTGTGGCGCATATTTGTAACAGTGTTAAAGTTGTTTATACGGCTACCCTCAGTGTGACCTGTATGGCTGTTGACCAAGTATGCCTTGCATTCACTTGTGTGTGTGAAAAGCCGTAGATATTATGTGATTGGGCCGGCACGCAAAGGCAGTGCCTTTAAGGCCCGCCCCCAATATTGTTGCCTGGGTGGAAACTGGGAGAAATTCGTGAGAATGGTTGCCCCGGGAGATTTTCGGGAGGGGCACTGAAATTCGGGAGTCTCCCGGGAAAATCGGGAGGGTTGGCAAGTATGACTGGGAGACGCAACTGCTCTGTACTTCTCCCTACGTCCGTGTACCACTCCATACAGCGGCGTTTTAAAAAGTCATAAATTTTACTTTTTGAAACCGATACCGATAATTTTCGATATTACATTTTAAAGCATTATATATAGAGATGTCCGATATTATCGGACATCTCTATATATAATATTAATATAATGTATACATAATTAATGATTATTTTAATTAGATATTAAGACTGTATAATGCATATGTTCCTTGACTGCACTTAAATGTAGAGTATATGTAGAATATATTTATATTATTTATACATTATATATATAATATATTATATTATTTATTATTATTACTGTCTATTGTGAGCGAACTGTGGTGCTGAATTTCCCCCAGGGATCAATAAAGTACTTTCTATTCTATTCTATTCTTAAGTAGGAGTGTAACGATTGATTGATACATCGATTGTGTCAACACACATGGTCTTTTTGTGTTGGTTGCAGTTTGTGCCTTGAGTGGGAAAGGTTGTTTGGATTGGTTCATAAAGGTAAATGCTGTGCAAATTTCAATTGTTAAAACCCTTAGTCATTCACCTGATATACTCAAATTGTCCACATGAGGGTAGCAAAGTTGCAGTTGATTCGACAAACAGCTAATTTAAATGAAACTGTAGATTTCTTGTTAAACTTGTGACGTCTGGGCGCCAAACTGAAGATGTCGGCGGGCCATAATTTGGAAACCCCTGATATATCAATTAGGCCTCATTAGAAGATGACATCATTGTTGTGTTTACCTTGCCATCCTTCCGGGCAGACGCAGGAAAAGCTTTGATAGTCCTCAGACTCCTGACACACTCCCCCATGTTTGCAAGGTTTGGAGCTACAAGGGGCCATGACACTTTCACAGTTCTCTCCTGTAACAAACACATAATAACAAAAAATCCTAATTACAAGGTATGCTCCACTTGAACCGTTTGACATCGCAAAGCAGTCGTGAACTCGGTAGATAACCCGACGAAAGAAGACCATCTTTCAATCGGTGCTATCGCAGGATTTTCTCCGGGTTCCGTCACTATTAGAGGCCTTTCGGAGACATTTCCCTATCTTTTTCCACAACGCACGTCTCGTACAGGAAGCAGTCTGTGGCTTCCGGCCATTGTGAGGACATTTGCTGTTCTGTGAGACGGGAAGCAGGCAAACAGGAAATGTGTCAAGCGACCTGTTCCCACCCGAGCGCAGGCAGAAGACTTTTGTCCTCTGTGAGTTGTTCCAACAAAAAAAAAAAAAGACGACTCAAAATGAAATACAAGAACGCCGCTTTCCATTGCTATCTGCTCAAATAACATGCGAGATGTCATGAAAATGTTTCCCAGCTCTCGTACGGAGGGATGCGTGTATCACAGGAGGTCAAAGGTTTGGAGACGTAGAATGCTGAGGAAGTTTTGCTGCGGATCTTTAATGGAAAGCTGTTGAAATTAAGGCTAATTTTTTCTCCTGTTTTTCCACTAAGTTAAAGAACACTAGTGCAGGAAACAGCCCTTTAGTGGAGAAATGCCAGAACTGAGGTGCGTGCGTAGAATAATATTTTCATACCAGTGTAAGGCAGGATACAGTTGCACTTATAGCCTGCCACGTCGTCCATGCACGTCCCCTGGTTGAGGCAGGGGTTGGAGGCGCATTCGTTGATGTTGGTTTGGCAGTTTGGTCCTGCCGTTGCAAACAAAAAGAGCTCGTCTCACACACACATTTAAAAACAGTGATGGTACTGTAGGTGTGTGTGCAAGACACACTGACCAGTAAAGCCTGCGCGGCAGGTGCAAACGTATCCGCTGGTCATGTCTTTGCACGTGCCTCCGTTCATGCACGGATTGGACTCGCACTCGTTGTTGTTGATGTCGCAGTTGTTGCCGCTCCAGCCAGAGTCGCACAGGCATTTATATCTGGAATAAAAAAAACAGGATAAAATAACACATATGAAGCTAATGTTCATGAAAAAAAGTCTCAAATATGCAAGACTGAAATTTTGTGTGCTTTTATTTTTTAGTAAATATAGAAAGGACGCGTAAACTGTGATAAAGGAACAATTGCGCAACAGCTGCGTTCTAACGGCCTAATTTATTGAAGGTTTGCGTGTACTAAAACACGTGCAAACTTGATACAACACGCAAAGCTGATCTACTAAACATGTGCAAAGTGGATTGTGTCTGTTAAACGTGCAGAAAAATGCGTGCAATCCATTTTGCGTCTCTGTCTTCATTAGTATGCAAAATATTTGCTAATCAGCAAATACTGGGAGGAAAAAGATGCAAATATAATTATTTAGCACACACAATGTGATTTATCAACACTCATCACCATTTTGGGAGCACTGTTTTGCAATTTATTTAGCATGTGTCAGAAGTAGTTCCACACACGGCTGCAGGACCAGAGGATGGACAGAGGATCCTCTGTCCTTTGTGGGTATGTCAACATTTTGGACTGACAGAAATATAAAATATTAGTCATATCGTCAATTAAGCAATTTCCTTTTATAATTGTATAGCTGCTGGATGACTTTGGTTAGAGTGTTCGACCTGAGATCGGTAGGTCGTGAGTTCAAACCCCGGCCGAGTCATACCAAAGACTATAAAAATGCGACCCGTTACCTCCCTGCTTGACACTCAGCATCAAGGGGTTAAATCACCAAAAATTATTCCCGGGCGCGGCCACCGCTGCTGCTCACTGCTCCCCTCAACTCCCAGGAGGTGATCAAGGGTGATGGGTCAAATGCAGAGAATAATTTCGCCACACCTAGTGTGTGTGTGACAATCATGGGTACTTAAACTTTAACTTATGGGGCTGATTAATTAATTAAATTGAAGCGTTTTGTCGTTTGCTGGCGTTTTTTTAATGTTGTTAGATTCTTTAATTTAGGAAATATATAACTATAATATATCTCCAACATGAAAAGACGTAATTCATTATGCATTTTCTTGCGTTTGAGTCATTCCAGGGGCACGAATGCGCTGGTATTGCGATCCACAGCTTTGCGCACAGAATTAAGTTTCAGTGTGCATATTTTTCTGTTGTCTAGATTGCGATTCAGAAAAAGTGTCACAGATGATAGATATGTGCTGCTGGCTCAACACATCTCACACAGGTAGGAGGAGCATGATACCATGAATGTGCAGGAAATGAGAACCCCGTACGCACGCAAAATCCTCATTTAAATAAGGCGGTCTGCACCACTTTTCAATTGCACATGCACTGGTAATAGTAAATCGCACACAACACGCCCACTCTTAGTACACGCTATTTAATTTTTTTGCACACGCTGATTAGCGTGTGGTATTTAGATCTTAGTAAATCAACATATATGGTGTGTCAAAATATTAGACATATTGTCTATTCAACAATATCCTTTTATAATTTTATATAATTATATAATTTTTATAATTTTGGGACGGCGTGGCGAAGTTGGTAGAGTGGCCGTGCAAGCAATCGGAGGGTTGCTGGTTACTGGGGTTCAATCCCCACCTTCTACCATCCTAGTCACGTCCGTTGTGTCCTTGGGCAAGACACTTCACCCTTGCTCCTGATGGCTGCTGGTTAGCGCCTTGCATGGCAGCTCCCGCCATCAGTGTGTGAATGTGTGTGTGAATGGGTGAATGTGGAAATACTGTCAAAGCGCTTTGAGTACCTTGAAGGTAGAAAAGCGCTATACAAGTATAACCCATTTATCATTATTTATCATTTATCAATTTTATAGCTGCTTAGTAACTTAAGGGACTTATTAAAACAAACATGCGTTTTGGTGTCTTCTGGCGTCTTTTTAATGATGTTCTTTTTTTCATATATATGAAATTTTTTTTTTGCAATATGCATTTTCTTGCACCTGGAATATTTAAGCACACGCTCGTAGTTAGTGCCAACATCTCCCATGGCACACCTAGTGCTTGAAAACCTCTAAAGGCCTTAGTGGCCACATGCGTGGACAGCACCTTTTAGCTCTTATTTCCAAAATTGTGGACACTACTGAATTGGGGTCTTATGCCGACATATGGACACTTATACTGCTGTCTGGTGGTGTCAGAAGAGTATAACATACAATGGAATTTGAAAAAAAAAGTGTAAAAATAAAAATGTGCATGTCACTACACATGAAGTACACGTTTGTGTACTTATGGACTAAGTACATCATATCAAAAGATGATTTTTAGTTTTTATTCTAATTAGGGTCCAATAAACCCAAATAGCAAAGAGAAATAAAAACAGCATGTAAACAAACAGCTTGGGCCTTATGAGGTTAAAAAAGTAGGTTCCATTGTAGATGGAGGCTGCGGAAGCAGAACCTCCAGGTTCTGTAACAGCTTCTTCCCTCAGGCCGTAAGACTCTTGAACGCATCATAACTATCCCCTCAACACCCCCCAAAGTGGATTAACTCGCTGGAATAAAAAAGACAATATAACATACGGTATATCCATAAACGTGGATGCATATGGAAAAGTGCAATATATTTATCTGTACAGTAACCTATTTATTTATTTATATGTGCACCTTATTGCTTTTTTATCTTGCACTACCATGGGCTGATGTAACACAATTTCGTTCTTATCTGTACTGTAAAGTTCAAATTTGAACGACAATAAAAAAGGAAGTCTAAGTCAAAGTCTAAGATGCACTGCAGGACTGCTTCTACAATATCCAGAAAAAGTGGTACATAAAGATCTGTTGCATGTTTCAAAATATAGCAATACGCAACAGGTAGGAGCATTATAACATGAATGTGTAGTAAATGAGTGTCTCCATGGTGAAAGCCGCATAGTACACACAAAAACCTCATTTAAATAAGGTAATCTATATCAGTTATCAATTGTATACATAATCTTAGTAGATCATACGCAACATGCCCACTTATAGTATACACAATTTTATTTTTTGCACATGCTGTTTAGCGCCTGTTTTTAAAATGATGCCCTTAGTGTCACATTTACCAGTATGTGCATATTTATCTTGGCGGCTCAGTATAACATGGCTAAGTCAGTTCCTCAGTTGGTGTGGCCTCACCCGTTGATCTTGTCCTCGCAGTGGCCGTGGATGCAGGGGTTGCTGAGGCACTCGTTGACCTGTGAGAAGCAGGTGGCGTCGTGGTAACCTTCCGGACACACGCAGGTGAAGCTGTTGATGCCGTCGATGCAGGTGCCGCCGTTGTGACACGGGTTGATGGCACACTCGTCAATGTTGATGTTGCACATGGTGCCTACGGGGAAAAGAGAGGGTGCACATTTGAGATAGCTATTTTTGTTATGCTCTTTCATCTTCACCGGTAGACAACGCCGCCACAAGGTTTATAGTTTCGGCTCCTTTTGTCGGCTACTTGAAGCAGCGGTGCCATTCAGGCCTCTGCCACACACAACATAAAAGGAAGCCCTATAGCTTTAATTCCAGGAAGGGACTTCCAAGCTTTTAAAATCTCAACTTTCAGGAATCTTTCAGTGAATCTTTTCTTCCACTCAAATCCCGAGTGACTGTGTGCGCCACAGAGGTTATGTGTGTGTCCTCTTTGTGCGGGCTAGGCAGCTTGCATGTCCGAAACAGCAGCAGGTTAGGGACAGGGTGGAGCGGGGAAATCGACACCCGTCGAGCCTCAGAGGAGCGTGCTCATTCGCCAGCTTGCTTGCCATCTGTTGGACTCCTCTGTCTATACATAAGTTCCCCAACACTGCACCTTTCTTGTCAACAGGTCACCTGAGACACCTGACAACCTGTCCTAAAATCCACTGTCTCGTAGAATCTCAAGTTGCATCAAAGCTTACAACTAATTATAGCAGTGTCGTGATAGAGAAAATAAGCAGTAAACCATCTTATTGCAAAGCACTGATATAACCCTAGAACCTGCACTAAATGCAACCACTGGTCTCAGTGCTTTCATTTGGCGTAATATGTACTGGTAAAGTTATTTGAAAGGGTTTAAGAACCAACAAGGACAGTGAGAATGCAGACTTTTTCAAGCGTAGAGATCGGTTGATCGCTTGCAAGTGAACTATGGTATAAGGCTGCAGCTAACGATTATTTTTCTATCGATTCATCTATAGATTATTTTTTTCGATTAATCTATAGATTATTTTTCCTTTTACCGATTATTTTTTTATTCAAAATGAAGATGAAAAAATAAATGTAGGCCAGTTTTTTCAAAAGGCATGGCTTTTATTTGCAAAAAAAAAGAAGTATGGCCACTCAGTCAACATTGACAACACCATGACTAAATATTCTGTAACAATGTAAACATTTAAAACTTTTAACCTTTAACAAAATTAAAAGTAGCTTATTTGCTTTTTAATGTGCAAATATAAAAGTCAACATCCAGTGCAAATCTTAATATTCTGCAATAGTATAAGCATTTCAAAAGTAAAAGTATTGCTTATTTTGCTTTAAAATGTGCAAAAATAAAGATAAACATCCAATACAAAAAAGTGTAAAACGAAATATTCTGTAACAACAGTGTAAACATTTCAACAAAAGTGAAAGTATTGCTTATTTGCTAAAATGTGCAAAAATAAAGATAAACATCCAATACAAAAAAGTGCCAATCTAAATATTCTGGAGCACTGTAAACATTAAGTATTGCTTTTAAAATGTGCAAAATAAACATCCAGTCCAACACAGTACACAATAACCAATTCTACTCATTCCAGTGAGTGACTAACAGTTGTAATGAAGAAAGGTTAGCATGTCTACTTGCTCTGCTTTTTTTCTTGTTTACAATATTCCCAGCAGCTGAAAATAGGCGCTCAGAAGGGGTCGATGTGGCTGGAACTGAGAGCTAATTAGCCTTCACCTCAAGCCAGGACTGCGAGTGAGCTGAGCTGCAGTTTATATTCCTAGAAGGTCAACGGGCTCATAGTGATGTTACTAGTAGTTGACTGGGAGGTGTTTATTATCATTTGGGGAGAGTCCGCTGCCTGATGCTCACCTGCTAAACACCTATCTGCTAGACGCTGAAGCGCTGACTACATGCGCTCTGAATACGCACTGCTGATTGGCTGATAATGCTTCGTGTGTACCAATCAGATGGTTGTGTGGGTGGGACAATGCTGCGTGCTGAGACAGAGGCAGAATGAGCAAAGCAGCTTGTTAAGACTTTAGCAGCTAAAGTTAGCTTTAGCTTAGAAACTCGTTCGGTACACCCCCGTACCGAACCGAAAGCCCCGTACCGAAACGGTTCAATACAAAAGACGTACCGTTACACCCCTAGCAGATACAAATGACACATTCATGTTTTGTGTAATGATGACAACGTATGCTCACGCGGACGATTGACTAGTTGATGGTTTTCTTTTCAAATGTTCGTTCATAGCCGTCGTGCTGCTATGATAGGCCATTTACGCTCGACACAGTGTGCATACAACAACATTATTAGGCTGTGTATTGAAATACTTTCACACTTTTGACGACTTTTGGCGTGATTTTTCCCCCTCGCTCGCATCGTCTGCTTTGATCGTCTGCTTTGCGCTTCGCCATGACGGTAGCGTGACGTAAATATGCGACGCACAAAAACGGCGTCGACGTATTTACGTAACCGATGACGTCGACTACGTCGACGCGTCGTTTCAGCCTTACTATGGTACGGTTAAATTGAGCTCAAATTTGAATGCTACACATACCAAAGACACGGACCAGTCTTAAATGGTACGAACACATGCAGAAATTATGAATATGTAAGAGAAAAGGTGTTAGAAGTGCTGTCTCGCTGCTCTGCTCTCTTCATCTGTTTGTGCGACAACGCTGCAAGTATATTTTAGAAGCTTTTAAAAAAATAAAAAATAAAAGCTGCTAAACAGCAGAATAGAAAACAACCTATAAATTCAACACAGCTGACAGCATTTTGGTGCGGAATATTTAAGTTAAGTCACTAAAATGTAGGTGTGTCCCAATATAACTTTTTCACTCTGGATACAATACCGATATTTGAGACTTGTGTATTGGCCGATAGCAATATTGACCTGATACAATAACCCAAATCATACATACTTTTGTTATTTTGTAGTGTGGAATGTTAAAAAAGGCTTTATCAAGTAAAATTACTCAAACAGAGAACAATGGTTAGTGAAAAACACTAACCAACTTATTATCAACTGTCAGAAATGGAGTTATGCTGTCTTTAAGTAATTAAGTTCAACTTATGACGCAGTAAGTTGAATGATGCGGACACGTTTGTTACTGGATAATTCTGCCTTGGAGAATTTGTATCTGTAACTAATATGCAACTATAATTATTTGATACTTGTTTATATTGACAAATGTCGTGTTTCAGACTGTAATATTATTCAATTAAGGACATGTATAGGTATGTCAGGCTTATGTGCTATTTGTATGCTTGGCTTTTGTGTGGCCTACCACGTTAACTACCTTTCAATGATGCATAGATTTAGGATGAACGCAACCTGTGCGTCAAAATAACTGCAGTTGCATTGGAAACATGTTCAATTATTGGATGACCACATACGAAAAAGGCCCTCGTCGGGTTTGAAAAGATTCTGAGTTTTACTGTTCACGCTGAGGGCGGCATTATTCAGTGGGTAGAGTGGCTGTCTTGAAACCGGTTCGATCCATGTCAAGGTGTCCCTAAGCAAGACACAGAACCCCTGACTGCTTCTGATGGGTCATTGTAAGTGCCGAGCATGGCAGCTTCCGCCATTAGTGTGTGAAGGTGTGTGTAATTGGGTGAATGTGGTGTATATTGTAAAGCGTTTTGGGTATCATTCCAGGTATTGTAAATATTTATATAAATACAGACCACTTACCATTTTACACTGACATGACATATGGGAAAAAAGCTTCTGAACCTGCATACACATACTGTAGGAAGGCACTGTTTTATAATTTGTAGGATTCTCTTTTCTGAAAGGAAGAAAGTGAGTCTTTTACTGCCAAAAAACTGCTTCCCTTGCAGCTTTGGTTAAACCTCACAGAGTCTGAGCCACATCCCCTGCCAAATAACAGCTTTAACCCAGGCCTTATTAAACCAATACCACCTGTACAAGTTTCTTACCAGTGTAGCCGGGCTTGCAGGCACACTCATAGCCATTGATCTTGTCAATGCAAGTCCCATAGTCACAAGTGTTGCTCTTGCAGTCATCAATGTTGATTTCACAGTTGATTCCTGGAAGAAACAACACATTCAGTCACCATAAAAGAACGGCTAAATCTTCCAAAAATCTGTTTGTTCCACCTATTGTACCTGTGGTCCCCTTGGGACAATTGCAAATGTAAGCGTTTTCCCGGTCCTGGCAGACGCCGCCATTTCTGCACGGTTGACTAAGACACTCGTTGATGTTGGTCTCGCACAGTCGGCCGGTGTAACCCGGGTGGCAGTGGCAGCTGAAGGAAGCCAGGCCGTCAATGCAGGAGCCATAGTGGCACGGGTCAGAGTAGCACTCGTTGATGTCCGTCTCGCAGTGCCTCCCAGTGTAGCCTACAAAAAGAAACCCATTTTATTAAGGAATAACGTTTATACATAATTGCTAGGAGTGCAACGATACATGTGTTTGTAATGGGATATTTCAGTACGGAATATTTGATACTGTAAAGAGGCGTACTGATTCCCCCCACCAAACACACTGAATGAGTGTAACTGCCTCGCGATATAGTCCAAATCTACTCCATAACGTTTTGGCTAGCAATAATGCTCATTGTCATTTCTGTATTATTTTTTATTTTTGCTAACTGCTTATTTGCTATTACTTTTACCATCATATTTGTACATGTTGTATTTGCTGATGTTGCTCTGTTGTTGTTGTTGTTGTGTTTGCTGTTGTTGTTTTTGTCTCTCTGTCTAATCCCCCTCTTGTCCCCACAATTCCCCCCTCTGTCTTCCTTTTTTTCTCTTTCTATCCCCTCCTGCTCCGGCCCGGCTGCACCAAATGATAATATAAATACATTTAATAAAGTCAAAATACAAATAAGGCAACAAGAGAAGTATTCTACACTTCTCTTTTGTAAAGTAAATCTGAACAGCCGATATGGGCATCTACATCTACTATATGATTTGCCTGAGAAGCTGGGCAGGACAAAAAAAAAATAAAAAAAAAAAATAATAATAATAATGCAAAGGAGAAGCCAGAACTTGAACAACCCTTTTCCTATCAAAGTCGGGCCAAGACAAGTGGATAAGACGAACGCAGTGTTCAGCAGAGATGTGGATGGGGCTACAAGCTGGAACTAATAATGACACACACATGCAAAGTGTCCTCTGCAGAGGACACTCCTATTTTGCACTACTGTGATGTGTGAATGTTAGGGGTGTAACGGTACGTGTATTTGTATTGAACCGTTTCGGTTCGGTTCGGAGGTGTACCGACCGAGTTTCCACACGGACATATTAAGTAGTGTAACGCACGTTGTGTAAACAATGCACACCGAGGCACAACACACGACATGCTAGCAGCTAACGGGCTACGATAGACTGACCATACGTCCTCTTTTCACCGGACATGTCCTCTTTTGCGGAGCTGTCAGAGCGGAGTTTCTTAAATGCCTCAAATGTCCGGCATTTTGAGTTAGGGTTGCGTGTATTTTCAATGTACGTTCAGGGTTAAGAAGGGGTTAAAAACAAAACAAATTGTGCGCGCAGCAGCATTCGTGAGGGAGGGGCAGAGACAGAGAGAGCGAGAGAGTTATGATAAACGCGCATGCGTCGCCAGGCTCTGCTTTTTATCCATAGATTTATCAGATTTAATTTTTTATTATCTATAGCAGGGGTGTCAAAAGTGTGCACATTAGCTGTGGGCCATTTGCGGCCCACAGCTAATGTTTTAAAGGCCCACGGCACATTCTAAAAATACTATTAAAATAAACAAAAACATAACAAAAGTGAAATAAAAAAGCTTAAAGGTTAAATGTTGACTAATAAAACAAAGCTGTTTTTTTTTCTTTCAAACGGTCATTGCTCAAAACATAATATTGAATCAAATCAATGTTATTATGAATTATTGACCTATCCAAGGTTCCGATTACTTCACATCAATTATTCCACTAAGAAAAATATTTTTGGTAGAAGATTTTGCAAATTTGGTAAATATATAACCAAAAAATTTATATTTTGTTGTTTTCTTACTGTACCGAAAATTAACCGAACTGTGACCTCTAAACCGAGGTACCGAACCGAAATTTTTGTGTACCGTTACAACCCTAGTGAATGAGGAGTGAATAAATATTGGGTAACACTGTAAAGCGCTTTGTGTGTCAAGATCTAATACATTATTATTAAAATTGTTATTAACAGGGCTTATTTTTTGAAATGTGTAAATCTGACTAAAGAAATATCTACTGTAGAGGATACGGTATTACTTATTTTAATTGGAACATTTCCTGGTTATTTATGGTATGTTTTGTGTTTTATAAAGCTGTTTACACAAAGGCTAAGCAGTTTTGCATTTTGTTGCCTTACGGGACCTTAAACTCAAAGTCTGTGCCAAACTGTGATTATGGAGTACCGTCAACCCCTAGAACTTTCTGTTTTGCATACCCTCTGTGCACTCGCAGGTGTACTTATTTGGCCCGTCTGTGCACTTGGCGCCATTCTGGCACGGCGTGCTGGCGCACTCGTCAATGTCGATCTGGCAGAGGTGGCCGGTAAAGCCTGGGAAGAAAAACAACAAGAGGGTTTAATTGTGTGCGTGTGTGCGTGAAGGAGTATGTGTGTACACACAAAGGCATGGCTACTGTTTTCTCACCACATCCAACTACTCATACTCGTAATCCTGAATCAGAAATCTGCATGTTAAATAACAACTACTCCAACCATGCAATTTCTTTCCATTCAGCACCATTCAACACGGGGTTTAGGAGAGAGGAGGGGGTCATTTACAGAGGTGGGTGGGTGTAAGGGTAGAGTGAAAGTTGTCCGGCCTCCTGACCAAGACCGCCAGACAAAGGAAGGCCTGTCTGCTCAACGCAACGCCAAACTGATGCAGTTGCGCCCCCCTTTCAAAAAAACTTTTCCATCACAATGTGCATTCTCTGGTCTTGCCTCAGCTCTTTACCCCCTCCCTAACTGCCTCTATAAAGAGCCAGCTTGACCTTTTACCCTGAACTATTCAAGCCTCCTTTTGATTCAAAATCCACCAGCAGGCGCTCTTTCTTTTTGGTGCCGGGTTACTCTCATCTCTGATGTTTCCCCTCTTTTGTGTCATGATGGTACAATCCAGAGACGAGTAAGATGTTGTCTGATGAAGAGATAAAGTGCCTCCTAACAGGTGGTTTCAACCACAAGAGACAGACTCCGCAGAAGCAAATCTGTCAAGGGAGTATTGCTGCGAATTTTCCCTCTGCAACTTAGCTAGAACCATGAACATGTAGTGATGTGTGTTTATTCAACACAGCTGTTATCACTGATCAAGATAAAATACCGCATTTCCTCATATAGGGGGTAGGTAGGTGTTTACTTAACTGCAGACAGGGCCGGCTGTCCATTAGGGCAGGCCTTTATTTATACACAGATAATATTGAAGGATGTCCCCTCCAATTATTTTAAATGCACGCATGTTGAAGGGGTCATATCAGGATTTTGTTTCTACATTTAAATGTTATGTAAAACACTTCCTTGTGGTTTACATAACATGTAATGGTGGGTCTTTGGTGAAAAAATTGCATAGATTTAGTTTCACAGACCTATTTTCAAGCCATTTTTTTGTCTCCCTTTAAAAGGACGGCGTGGCGAAGTTGGTAGAGTGGCCGTGCTAGAAATCCCTTTAAAAGGACGGCGTGGCGAAGTTGGTAGAGTGGCCGTGCTAGAAATCGGAGGGTTGCTGGTTACTGGGGGTTCAATCCCCACCTCCTACCATCCTAGTCACGTCTGTTGTGTCCTTGGGCAAGACACTTCACCCTTGCTCCTGATGGCTGCTGGTTAGCGCCTTGCATGGCAGCTCCCGCCATCAGTGTGTGAGTGTGTGTGTGAATGGGTGAATGTGGAAATACTGTCAAAGCGCTTTGAGTACCTTGAAGGTAGAAAAGTGCTATACAAGTATAACCCATTTATCATTTATTTATTTAAAAGTGGTTCATTTTGAGAGGCAGAATTGTTAGATGAGAATGAACCTCCTCACCATGCCTCCTCACGTTGAGTGCGCATTCGCCCGTCCCCGCAATAAGGAAGCGGGCAATGCTGGCGGAAAAGAGCGAGGAACGAAGCCTGGCTGACATACAGGTTGGAACGATAGGTTGGCTAAGGTTAAACTTCTACCGAGTCTGTAACATTCTAATCCTAGACCCTGGATGTACCGTATTTTTCGGACTATAAATCGCAGTTTTTTTCATAGTTTGGCCGGGGGTGCGACTTATACTCAGGAGCGACTTATGTGTGAAATTATTAACACATTAGCGTAAAATATCAAATAATATTATTTAGCTCCTTCACGTAAGAGACTAGACGTATAAGATTTCATGGGATTTAGCGATTAGGAGTGACAGATTGTTTGGTAAACGTATAGCATGTTCTATATGTTATAGTTATTTGAATGACTCATACCATAATATGTTACGTTAACATACCAGGCACGTTCTCAGTTGGTTATTTATGCCTCATATAACGTACACTTATTCAGCCTGTTGTTCACTATTCTTTATTTATTTTAAATTGCCTTTCAAATGTCTATTCTTGGTGTTGGCTTTTATCAAATAAATTTCCCCAAAAAATGCGACTTATACTCCAGTGCGAATTATATATGTTTTTTTTCCTTCTTTATTATGCATTTTCGGCCGGTGCGACTTATACTCCGAAGCGACTTATAGTCCGAAAAATACGGTATACATGTGTATAGTGACAATAAAAGGTTTTACTATTCTATATCATGTAAATAACTCCGCTGCACAGCTGCTTTGAGTTGTAAACAATGGAGGGTCAAGGCTGTAAACTAAGCTATGAGCTATGAGCTACATCGAGAACGTAATAATATATTATATAACTTACTCGTCCATTGCCAAACACAGAAACACTGATCCAATTAGAAGTATTTTTTAGGAAAACCATCCTCTATTTTGCCAGAGGACAGTGACGCTATTGTCTTATATTAGAGGGCTAAGATAGCTACACAACAACGCAAGCTGATTGATCAATTGAGACTTTTATTAGTAGATTGCACAGTACAGTATATATTCCGTACAATTGACCACTAAATAGTAACACCCGAATAAGTTTTTCAACTTTAAGTCGGGGTCCACGTTAATCAATTCATGGTAACAAAGCTAACATTGCTAACATCATCCACACTTTTCTAACCTACTGTTATTACTTACTGTTTCATTGTCTTCTTTGTTGCCATAGATAGTAGTCACAGAGGCCCCCATTAAAAGTAGTATATTGTAAAATCCATCTTTCAACTGGCGAAGGTTTCTGAAGCAGGACTCTTCAAAGTGCATTGCACACACACGAAGAAAGACTTCTTCCAAGTTGAAGGTGCATTGCCATGAATCATAAAAGTTAAAAGAAAGACACTTTTTACTTCAGATTAGGCTGAAAGTTAGTGTAGTGACTTGTGCTGGTTAAAACAAACAGAGCATTTTCCATCATTGGGTTTCATCGTCGACATGATGTCGTAGTCGGTTTTACACACATTTAAGTTGGCTGATGTTTGGGTAAATGTGTTGTGTTTTATTGTTCTCCTGCCTTCACTTTTATTTTGTGCCTGCCTTTTCCCTTTTGTGCCTCTTTTTCCAGTTCACTCTTCCTGGGCGAGGGGCGGACCTTGAGGCACACCTGCAGCTAATCAGTTCGTGGACTATTTAAGCTTGGCACAGACAGCTGTGCCTTGCTGGTTATTGTTTCCTGTTTCTTCCACGTCGCATGCTGTGGCTTGACCTCCAAGTCCGGGTACGTTTTTTCGCCCTTGTTATTATACAGCTAACCTCCGTGTGTTTTTTTTTCCCACCCTGAGGTGGAGAAGATATCTGTTGTGGCCTTTTCCTTTGCTCAGTGTGCCCTGGCCTTTCCCCCTGCCGACCTCTGAGGTTCCCGCTTATTGGCTATGTTATATGGTGTGCGCTTTTGCCCCCTCACCTTTTGTTAACCTTTTGGTCTTAATTAAAGACTCTCCTTTTTTGATTCCATCTTGCCCCCCCGTCTCTGCATCTGAGGTCAACACATTGACCAAGTCCTAACACAATGTCTACCATATGTGGATAATCCGCTGATGTCACACTTGAACAAAATTCCAAACGGACCGTTTGGAGGAAGTAGGAAATTAATCAATCAATCAATGTTTATTTATATAGCCCTAAATCACAAAAGTCTCAAAGGGCTGCACAAGCCACAACGACATCCTCGGTACAGAGCCCACATAAGGGACGTCGATGTGAATGATTATGAGAAACCTTGAAGAGGACCGCATATGTGGGTAACCCCCCCTCTAAGTACAGTCCTTAGTGGATCTTAACATAATAGTGAGAGTCCAGTCTAAGGCAAGATTGTTTTATAAATATCTCTGCAATGCCTCCATGATTTGATTTCAAATTTAAAGGACTTATGCAGATCCCAAATACACATACCGTATTTTTCGGAGTATAAGTCGCTCCGGAGTATAAGTCGCACCGGCCGAAAATGCATAATAAAGAAGGAAAAAAACATATATAAGTCGCACTGGAGTATAAGTCGCATTTTTTGGGGAAATTTATTTGATAAAACCCAACACCAAGAATAAACATTTGAAAGGCAATTTAAAATAAATAAAGAATAGTGAACAACAGGCTGAATAAGTGTACGTTATATGAGGCATAAATAACCAACTGAGAACGTGCCTGGTATGTTAACGTAACATATTATGGTAAGAGTCATTCAAATAACTATAATATATAGAACATGCTATACGTTTACCAAACAATCTGTCACTCCTAATCGCTAAATCCCATGAAATCTTATACGTCTAGTCTCTTACGTGAATGAGCTAAATAATATTATTTGATATTTTACGCTAATGTGTTAATCATTTCACACATAAGTCGCTCCTGAGTATAAGTCGCACCCCCGGCCAAACTATGAAAAAAACTGCGACTTATAGTCCAAAAAATACGGTACTGTAAGCAGGTTCCACCATGTAAAAAAAACTTGGTTTTGCATAATAGGGCCCTTTCAAGCAGCTCATCCGCCAAAATACTCCGAAATGTAAAACTTAGCTTTACAGATGCCACGTCTGCTACAGGCAATGTGTAAAGGGGTAAAGACTTCTGACTCTGCATTACTTTTAAAAGCTGGATTTGTACTTAATTTTTTTCCAAACGGAGAAAAAAATCAGGCGTATCCAAGTGTATAAGGTAGTTGAAGTGTGGTGTTAATTTGAGCGGACGCCTCCTGAGGAAATAAGTTACAGTAGAACATTTTTAAGTCGAATCCACCGGATTGGATGACTAGTCACATAAGCGGTTGTCGACATAGCCAAAAGAAGCCACTCTTTGCACATTGGAAGGGGTTAAAAACAAAACAAATTGTGCGCGCAGAAGCATTCGTGAGGGAGGGGCAGAGACAGAGAGTTATGATAAACGCGCATGCGTCGCCAGGCTCTGCTTTTTATCCATAGATTTATCAGATTTAATTTTTTATTATCAATAGCAGGGGTGTCAAAAGTGTGCCCCGGAGGCCATTTGCGGCCCGCAGCTAATGTTTTAAAGGCCCACGGCACATTCTAAAAATACTATTAAAATAAACAAAAACATAACAAAAGTGAAATAAAAAAGCTTAAAGGTTAAATGTAATTTAGAAAAAGTTGCAATGTTGACTAATAAAACAAAGCTGTTTTTTTTCTTTCAAACTGTCATTGCTCAAAACATAATATTGAATCAAAATCAATGTTATTATGAATTATTGACCTATCCAAGGTTCCGATTACTTCACATCAAATATTCCACTAAGAAAAATATTTTTGGTGGAAGATTTTGCAAATTTGGTAAATAAAAAACCCAAAAATGTATATTTCGTTGTTTTCTTACTGTACCGAAAATGAACCGAACCGTGACCTCTAAACCGAGGTACGTACCGAACCGAAATTTTTGTGTACCGTTACACCCCTAATATTATATTGGTTTATTTCGTCAGAAAAACTAACGCCAAAACGACAGCAATTACATGCACTCGGGCACAGCCGCACACGTCTTTGGTAGCAGTCATGGCGCCTGTTGTTTAGTTGGCCAAACTCTTTATACACCATTTTGGATTCCCCCCCACCCTCCAGACTGCAGAAATGACAAATTTCAATGGCTCTCAGTGGGGTTCCCATGGCTATTGCGTGTACAGAAATGAAAAGAGGGGACCCTCTCAACTGTGAGAAATTTCCATTTCAAGCACGGCGGTTAAGAACCCCCCCCAAACCCTCCTTTACTCCTCCCTTCCTGCTTCTGCATTAACGGTCCATGCGTCTCATTCCACCACTATACCACCATCATGCCCCCCCCCCAAATACTTTCACTGCCACCACTTCCTCACAAATACTAAGAGTGTTCTTAAGCATCCATCGCCTCTTTCTTTCTTTACGTCCCTCTTCTTTCCTGTTCCTCCCCACCCAGGCTGGCTTTGATCGTTACCGCAAAATTAAAGAAAAAACAATTTCCAGCTCAGTGAACATGTTTGCTGAAACATTCAATGCACTTATTCTCTCTTTCTTTTTTGTCTGTTTTCCAGATTCAGTAGCGGCATTCCTTCACTGAACAAAACACCAGCACGTCTTGTACAAATAGTGATACTCAAGAGGAATTTGTGCACCAAAACAACCAGTGAGCTGGAACAAATGACCATGTCAACGCACAAAATACCAGTAACGTGTGACTGTATCAACTTTCCCTTGTACCCAGTCACAATTAAGTCTAACAGTCACCCACATAACTTTGTTAAAGGATAAAACAAACTTGTAGAAAAAGTTGAAACTTCCACAAGCCTTTCCCCCATAGATTTTTCTTCTTCTCTTCCTTCGTTGCTTCTTTAGTTCAGGACTAGCAGGGCCTGTGTAAGCCTGCCTCAGGGCTTGGGATTAGCGCCCGTCCACAGAGCTGTTTGTGTCTGCGCCAGTGTGTTTATGTTTTAGAGGGAGGAGGGGGGAGGAGAAAAAAAAAAAGAGCGAGTGATCGACCTCTGCGCCCCCTGGCCCAGCGCTCCCCCTCACCAATCCCTCCTCACTTCGTCGGCTCTACGGCGGCCTCACCTGTGGGGCACTGGCAGTGGAAGGCGTTGATCTTGTCGATACACTTGCCACTGTTCAGGCAGGGGCTGTGGGCGCACTCATCCGTATCGATCTCGCAGAACTCCCCCTCGTAGCCTGGTCAATTATCAAGGGAAGTGTGTGTTGGTTAGACCAGAGATGCTTTTTCACACCTCTGTTATTAACTGATGCGCTGGACTTTAAACACAAGCTATACAAATGGGACCAGAGCTTCTATTTAGCAGTCCAAAGACTTCTTGTTTTATCAATATATTGATTAAAATAAGCTATAGGGACAACAGAATCAGGATAAATCATCCATAATGTCTGGGATATATTTGAGTATGAGCTGTGCCCCTATACATTTTTGTCCATGTCCAAGTTATGAAGTTAAACTTCCACCAACACAAACCTGGCATGCAGATGCAGTGGAAGTCGCCAATTTGGTCCAGGCAAGTGGCCTCGTTCATGCACGGGCTGGACATGCACTCGTTGATGTCCAGCTCGCAGCGCGGCCCCACGTATCCCCGCTGGCACTTACACTGGAACGAGCCCTTGGTGTTTATGCACTTTCCGGCATGCTCACAAGGGTTGGGACCTGTTCCAAACAGGATTACTTTTAACTTTTTGTACAAGTGCAATTCCATGCTACATAATGTGTTACGCTATTGTAAACATAATAAAAACATAATCGTAGTAAATTGGCATAGTTTGATTACTGTACTAAATTGAATTTCTGTTTTTGGTGCCAATTCATTGAGAGATCGGTGGGTTTGGTTGGCGTTCTTACCAAGCGAGCACTCGTTAACATCTTGATCACAGGAGACCCCCAAGTAGCCCGGAGGGCAGGTGCAGACGTGATTCCCGCTGACGGGGTTGGTGTCACAGTTGGAGCCCTTCTGACAAGGGTTGCTGATGCAGGCGTCATCCAGCTGGCACAGCAGACCTGCAGCCAAATACAGACTCAATTAAACCAAAACGCCAAACCTTGTAAGTCCACTTTATTCAGTGTATATATTGTGACTCATTAAGTCAGTGTTCACCTGCATGTTGTGTTCAAAGACCCCCCCATTATGCAAAATGTTGTTATTAATGATGCGCTAACAGTAATAAGTCTCCCTAGAGCAGTGGTTCTCAAACCTTTTTCACCAACTACTAGGGGTGTAAAAAAATTTTTTTTAGATTAATCGCGATTCTTATTTGTAACGATTCATAATCGATTAAAAAAGAAAAAAAATCCATATCTTCTGTACAGATTTACAAAAGAGTTCTGGAAACTTCTTTTGTTGCCTTATTTGTATTTGACTTTATTAATTTTATTAAACAAAACCCGTTTTCATTTAAGTAATATAGAAATTGATCAGAGCTGTTTATCTATTTTATTGAGAATTGTAGTTAATCATACAACTGGCACCCAATGTTATTAAAAAAAGTATAGATTTTGAATCAAGAATCGTTTTGAATCGAGAATCGTTTCTGAATCTAATCGTTACCCCCAAGAACCAAACTGAATCGTGTGGTGCTCAAAGATTCACAGGCCTACCAAGTACCACTTAAGAAAAAACTTGGCTCTCCAAGTACCACCATAATAACCAACATTAAAATAAAGTAGCGTAGTAGGCCTAAGTATTTATTAAAAACAAGCAAATTTTTTTGTGTTGTATATTTAATGTTTTTGGCGAATGTGACACTACACACAGTTTGAACAGTAACGCTGTGTTTAAATGTAGGAAAATAAAACACTGTACTTTCATCAAGTGATTCTTTAGCATACCCCTAGAAACCACTCTTAGTAAACGTACCACAGTTTGATTATCACTGCCCTAGAGCATGTTAATTGACACCAAATGTGAGGAAAATCTGTCATCTCCCTCACTTGTTAGTAGGCATTTGAATCTTACAACTCACGATTCAATCCGATTCAGATTCTTGGGGTGATGATTTTATTCAGAAATGATTCTCGAATTATATCAAATCACTATTTTCAAAACAGTTTACAGGTTACAGCATTTGTCTTGGCTATGAAATATAGACCCTGCGAATTAGCGCAGAAATACCCTAAAAACATATTTTTATTCCTTTAAATTTAGGGCTCTATTCAGATCATAATATGTTGCGAGTTGGCTGTGAAACGACTATTTTCAGCATCCCTATGTGTTAGAAAGAAAAGGCCCACAGATGCTTGCCTTTAAAGTTGCTGCTTTTTATGACATCATGAAAGAAAAAACCTTCCTCATGGACACAATAACTCTGTCATGCCCCTAGCTAGATGAGCTCACCCCAGGTTTACTCGCAATACTTTACCAAGCATAGTGTTGTAAAAAAAAAAAAAAAGAAGCAGGCTTCGCTACACATCAAAAAATGTTTTGCCTATCAGTCTGTTACAGATGCGAGAGCTGTAAGTTTGATCATTTCGTTTTTCTTTAGTAAATGGGCTAAACTAGCACGATGTTATTGTTCAAATATGAACGTAATCTTAGCATGTAGCTATGCTAACATAGCTTAGCTGACGTCTCTAACATGTGTGCCCTGTCCAACTCCCTAATGTTACTTTGTTGTTAGGGATTGATTGATTGATTAAAGATCTGAACAAGTGCAGAATTACTTTGTATTCGTAAAAATTTGTAAAACGCACACTGTCTCGAACACAACTCATTAGCATTAAAGCTACAGACACACAAAACGGCGTGTTCGCAGTAGGGCTTACTAAAAGCATTTTTAAACTGTTCCAACATCAAGACTAGATTTTGGCCAAAAACACTATTGTGGGACCTCTAACACTAATTTAAAATTGTTGCAAAATAGTATAACGAGGGACCTTAACAAGTAGGGCTGCGAATCTTTGGGTGTCCCACGATTCGATTCAATATCGATTCTTGGGGTCACAATTCGATTATAAATCGATTTTTTTCGATTCAACGCGATTCTCGATTCAAAAACGATATTTTTCCGATTCAAAACAATTCTCTATTCATTCAATACATAGATTTCAGCAGGATCTACCCCAGTCTGCTGACATGCAAGCAGAGTAGTAGATTTTTGTAAAAAGCTTTTATAATTGTAAAGGACAATGTTTTATCAACAGATTGCAATAATGTACATTTGTTTTAACTATTAAATGAACCAAAAATAGGACTTACTTTATTTTTGTGAAAATATTGGACACAATGTGTCAAGCTTATGAGATGCGACGCAAGTGTAAGCCACTGTGACACTATTGTTCTTTTTTATTTAATTTTTTCTTTCTTTTTTTAATAAATGTCTAATGATAATGTCAATGAGGGATTTTTAATCACTGCTATGTTGAAATTGTTACTAATATTGATACTGTTGTTGATAATATTCATTTTTGTTTCACTACTTTTGGATTGTTTGGTGTCGTGTTTGTGTCTCCTCTCAATTGCTCTGTTTATTGCAGTTCTGAGTGTCGCTGGGTCAGGTTTGGTTTCGGAACTGGATTGCATTGTTATGGTATTGCTGTGTATTGTTTTGTTGGATTGATTAATTAAAAAAAAAAAGAAAATCGATTTTTGAAAAATGAGAATCGATACTGAATCGTGCAACGTGAGAATGGCGATTTGAATTCGAATAAATTTTTTCCCACACCCCTATTAACAAGTGCTAACATGCTAAAGCAGGGGTCACCAACGCGGTGCCCGCGGGCACCAGGTAGCCCGTAAGGACCAGATGAGTAGCCCGCTGGCCTGTTCTAAAAATAGCTCAAATAGCAGCACTTACCAGTGAGCTGCCTCTATTTTTTAAATTGTATTTATTTACTAGCAAGCTGGTCTCGCTTTGCTCGACATTTTTAATTCTAAGAGAGACAAAACTCAAATAGAATTTGAAAATCCAAGAAAATATTTTAATGACTTGGTCTTCACTTGTTTAAATAAATTCATTAATTTTTTTTACTTTGCTTCGTATAACTTTCAGAAAGACAATTTTAGAGAAAAAATACAACCTTAAAAATGATTTTAGGATTTTTAAACACATATACCTTTTAAATTCCTTCCTCTTCTTTCCTGACAATTTAAATCAATGTTCAAGTAAAAAAAAAATTTTTATTGTAAAGAATAATAAATCAATTTTAATTTAATTCTTCATTTTAGCTTCTGTTTTTTCGACGAAGAATATTTGTGAAATATTTCTTCAAACTTATTATGTTTAAAATTTTAAAAAAAAATTCTGGCAAATCTAGAAAATCTGTAGAATCAAACTTAAATCTTATTTCAAAGTCTTTTGAATTCCTTTTAAAATTTTTGTTCTGGAAAATCTAGAAGAAATAATGATTTGTCTTTGTTAGAAATATAGCTTGGTCCAATTTGTTATATATTCTAACAAAGTGCAGATTGGATTTTAACCTATTTAAAACATGTCGTCAAAATTCCAAAATTAATCTTGATCAGGAAAAATTACTAATGATGTTCCATAAATTATTTTTTTAATTTTTTCAAAAAGATTCGAATTAGCTAGTTTTTCTTCTCTTTTTTTCGGTTGAATTTTGAATTTTAAAGAGTCGAAATTGAAGATAAACTATGTTTCAAAATTAAATTGTCATTTTTTTTCGTGTTTTCTCCTCTTTTAAACCGTTCAATTAAGTGTAAATATCATTAATTATTAATAATAACATAGAGTTAAAGGTAAATTGAGCAAATTGGCTATTTCTGGCAATTTATTTAAGTGTGTATCAAACTAGTAGCCCTTCGCATTAATCAGTACCCAAGAAGTAGCTCTTGGTTTCAAAAAGGTTGGTGACCCCTGTGCTAAAGTAACAAGAAATAGCCAACACAATCCAAACCTGTGCGGCCATGAGGACATTCGCAGACGAACGAGGCAACGCGGTCGTGGCAGGTGGACCCGTGGTGGCAGGCGGCGCTGGCACAGTCGTCAATGTTCTCGCTGCAGTCGTCCCCCGTCCACCCGTTAACGCACACGCACTGGAAGCTGCCGTAAGTGTTATGGCATGTGCCGCCATTTTGGCAGGCGTTGGGCATCAGCTGGCACTCATCCACGTCCTCTGTGCAGAGCTGACCTGGAGAGGGAATAAGTACAGTTGTGATACAGGCAAATCTTTAGTTGTAAAGTCCGCATTTGCAAGTGTTTTGAAACCCCTCACCTGTGAATTCGGGTCTACACTGGCAGTTGTAGGTGTTGACTCCGTCCACACAGGTCCCTTCATTCTGGCAGTCGTGGCCTGGACAGTCATCAATGTTCTGGTTGCAGGTTTTTCCGGTAAAGCCTGCCAAGAAAATATTGAGTAATGTTAATATTGATGCGCTGGACTGACACTTCAAACTGTCAGTTACTCTTCCCTCCCGATGTGGCAAATAACAGTTAACAGGAGAAAGAATGAAACTACGGTTAACTGTCTTTTCCCTCCATCTGTGCTCTTGAGGTTTGTGGCAACTTCACCGTTTAGTAAAAGTCAAGTGGTACATTTTAATAAGTAATAACATTGGAAATGCTTGGATTCTATATTAGAAAAATGGCAAACACACTGCAAAAAGTCAGTGTTCAAAAACAAGTGAAAAAAATACAAAAATTTGTGGTATTTTACTTGAACTAAGCAAAATTATCTGCCGATAGAACAAGAAAATTCGGCTTGTCAAGACTTTCCAAAACAAGTAAAATGAGCTAACCTCAATGAATCCAAAAAAACTTTTAAAATAAGTATATTCTCACTAATAAGTGCACTTTTCTTGGTAGAAAAAAAAGACCTTTTTGCTCAATATGTTGAAAAATATTCTTAAATGAAGTAAATGCTAGTGCCATTATCTTGACATAATGATATGCGCTCGGCATCATGATTTTTTTTCATGCTTTAAGTAAGAAATGATTACTTTAAAAAAGCAGTTTTATACTTGTGAGTGTTGATGACACAGCTTTGCAACAGTTGATATTCTAGTTTTAAGCATGTTTTACTCAATATAGGTCATCAAATCTCAGCAACAAGCTGTAATATCTTACTGAGATCATTTAGGACCAAAACCCTTAAAACAAGTAAAACACTAACATAAAATCTGCTTAGTAAGAAGAATGATCTTATCAGACAGAAAATAAGAAAATATCACCCTTATTTGAGATATTTCATCTTACTTAGATTTCAGTTTTTGCAGTGCAGATAGCATTAATCAGCCAAAAAAAATCCATCCGTCATGTCTCTCATAATGGTTGTGAACAATCGGCAAAATTCCAAAGAAAGTACAGTTCCCTTTAACACTAAAGGTTAGGGGTCTAACCATACGCCATAATCACGGTTTAGGACACCCTGGTTTTTAAGGTCATGCTATGGTTCATTTATGGGTAAAGTAAGGGAACAAAACTTTAGTGCAATTTAATGATATTGATGTATATTTCAAATAATTAAATAATAGTTTACAACAGTGGTGTCCAAAAAAAGTTAATTCAGTTCCATGAATTACAAGTGCAGACAAGTGCAACAGAGTTTGAACAGTTCTCATTGTGCTTTTCGTCTTATCCACTCTGTTTACGTATTTCGTCAGAAAGGCACAGTTTTCACTAATAGGAGAGTGTTTTCAAGCTCTGGCTTCCCCTTGGCAATATCGCTAGCCAAACTGTATTTGTTTACCGAGTAGACCCGTGACTATACACTTCCGGAGCAGTCCCTTCTCTGTACTGTAGTAAATGTTCCGCACCGAAAAATCCGATTACGAACACAGGTACCGTTACACTCCTAGTAAAGATGTTTGTGTGACCTGCCTAATTGATTGTTTTGACAACAATTATTTTCAGGTTCAAAAGGACGTACAGGATGGCAAGCTGACCCACAGATTTGTTGCGTCGATTTCAGGACTTGGGACAAAAACAAATCGTGTGTTTATGTGTGTGCATGTGAGTCTTTGGAGGTGATGAGATGGTAGGAGGGCTCATACTCTCAGCAAGCTGAGCCTCACTGTGCTATGTGCAAAGGATGTTGTCCTTTGACCATTTCCTTATGATAAGCCCAGATGCTTTCCCGTCCCCGCCTCCGTTCACACACTGCGCACACGGAAAAACACACTTGTGCTCATACAGCTTGACATGACATCACTGCAATAGCATTTAAATCAGAGGAGTTTTAACCCGACGTTTCTGTTTAATGGCGCCTGGGTCGCACTTTTGACTCCCCTGATTGAAAGGATGAACCCAATCACTTAGGGGTGTAACGGTACACAAAAATGTCGGTTCGGTACGTACCTCGGTTTAGAGGTCACGGTTCGGTTCATTTTTGGTACAGTAAGAAAACAACAAAATATACATTTTTTTGGTTATTTATTTACCAAATTTGCAAAATCTTCCACCAAAAATATTTTTCTTAGTGGAATATTTGATGTGAAGTAATGGGAACCTTGGCTAGGTAAAAAATTCATAATAACATTGATTTTGATTCAATGTTATGTTTTGAGCAATGACAGTTTGAAAGAAAAAAAAAACAGCTTTGTTGTATTAGTCAACATTGCAACTTTTTCTAAATTACATTTAACTTTTAAGCTTTTTTATTTCCCTTTTGCTATGTTTTTGTTTATTTTAATAGTATTTTTAGAATGTGCCATGGGCCTTTAAAATTGCAACTTTTTCTAAATTACATTTAACCTTTAAGCTTTTTTATTTCACTTTTGTTATGTTTTTGTTTATTTTAATAGTATTTTTAGAATGTGCCGTGGGCCTTTAAAACATTAGCCGTGGGCCGCAAATGGCCTTCGGGGCACACTTTTGACACCCCTGCTATAGATAATAAAAAATTAAATCTGATAAATCTATCGACAAAAAGCAGAGTCTGGCGACGCAAGCGCGTTTATCATAACTCTCTCTCTCTCTCTGTCTCTGCCCCTCCCTCACCAATGCTGCTGCTCGCACAATTTGTTTTGTTTTTAACCCCTTCTTAACCCTGAACGTACATTGTTAATACACGCAACCATAACTCAAAATTCCGGACATTTGAGGCATTTAAGAAACTCCGCCCGGACAGCCCCGCAAAAGAGGACATGTCCGGTGAAAAGAGGACGTGTGGTCAGTCTATCCTAGCCCTTTCACCGGACATGTCGTCTTTTGCTAGCATGCAGTACGTTACTTAATATGTCCGTGTGGAAACTTGTTCGGTACACCTCCGCACCAAACCGAAACCCCCGTACCGAAACGGTTCAATACAAATACACGTACCGTTACACCCCTACTATCACTGCAGTCCAATGATTGGTGAATGGACAGTCATCACAATCGGAAACATTTCTTATAAGAATAAAAGAGAATGCTATGTTTCTACCTGGCACACAAGTGCATTCATAGCTGGTATCTCCGTTCTGGACGCAGGTGCCTCCATTTTGGCAAGGTGATGGGTTGCATGGCAGGTAGAGGCTCTCGCAGTGCTTGCCTATGTACTCCGCCGGGCACTGGCAGCGGTAGCCACCGACCACGTTGACGCAAACGCCGCCGTTCTTGCAAGGGGGCGGGTTGGCATCGCACTCGTTGACGTCCTGGCTGCAGGTCTTTCCAGAGAAGAACTGCGTGCAGGAGCAGATGTAATGGGACTCGATAGCGGCGCACCGGCCGTCATTGGCGCACGGATTCGAGGCACAGGGGTCGGGATGCTGGCACTGGTTACCTAGGAGTACAAATATGATTAATTGTCTATCCTACAAACACTACAGCCTGAAAAGTCTTACCTGACCATCCAGGTGGGCAGCGGCACTTGTACGTCTGCAGGCTCTCCACCTCGCAGGTGCCTCCGTTGCGACACGGCATGCCGACACATGCAATGTTGACAGGCGTCTGGCAGCGGCGGTCGGCGAAGCCCAGCTTGCAGGTGCAGCTGAAGTCCACTGTGTTCGCCTTTGTCACGACGCTGCATGTGGCGCCGTTCATGCAAAGCCCCGTAGTGCAAGGGTCACGGAACTGGCACCTGCTTCCAGCATACCCATCACGGCACCTGGTGAAGGAAAAGGTTTGATATTTTGATTCAGAGGGTTTAGTTGTTACATTTATCTCTTAATATTCTTCTTCAGCATTACTGTGTGGGTGCTGGAATCCTTTATACATGTGTAAAAGTGAAAACATACAATAATAGATTTCATGTCACTTCAGACTAAAGATGTCCGATAATGGCTTTTATGCTGACATTCCGATATTGTCCAACTCTTAATTACCGATTCCGATATCAACCGGTACCGATATAAACAGTCGTGGAATTAACACATTATTATGCCTAATTTTGTTGTGATGCCCCGCTGGATGCATTAAACAATGTAACAAGGTTTTCCAAAATAAATCAACTCAAGTTATGGAAAAAAATGCCAACATGGCACTGCCATATTTATTATTGAAGTCACAAAGTACTTTTTTTTTTTTTAACATGCCTCAAAACAGCAGCTTGGAATTTGGGACATACTCTCCTTGAGAGAGCATGAGGAGGTTGAGGTGGGCGGGGTTGGAGGAGGGCGTGGTTTAGAGGGGGCGGGGGGGGGGGGGGGGGTGGCGGGGTGGTGTATATTGTAGCGTCCCGGAAGAGTTAGTGCTGCAAGGGTTTCTGGGTATTTGTTTTGTTGTGTTACGGTGCGGATGTTCTCCCGAAATGTGTTTGTCATTCTCATTCTTGTTGTTTGTTTGGTGTGGGTTCACAGTGTGGCGCATATTTGTAACAGTGTTAAAGTTGTTTATACGGTCACCCTCAGTGTGACCTGTATGGCTGTTGACCAAGTATGCATTGCATTCACTTGTGTGTGTGAAAAGCCGTAGATGTTATGTGACTGGGCCGGCACGCAAAGGCAGTGCCTTTAAGGTTTATTGGCGCTCTGCACTTCTCCCTACGTCCGTGTACACAGTGGCGTTTTAAGAAGTCATTAATTTTACTTTTTGAAACCGATACTTTCCGATATTACATTTGAAAGCATTTACCGGCCGATAATATCAGCAGTCCGTTATTATCGGCCATCTCTACTTCAGACCAACATGCACATCTACGCATTGGACAAAGAACTGAAGTAGGGATGTAATGATGACCACTTCTGACAAACTGTTTTAAATTAACACTCTGATAAACTCACGCACCGGTGATATTGCTCATTTACTGGAGAAGCAAGCGAGCACGCTAATGGCTAGCTAGCTTAAATGCCAACATGAACACAAGAGATTTTAACGTCTTTCCCCGTTAGTAACCTCATACCACAATCTAAACTTGTACAAACACATTGCTGTAACTAATTATTCAATCGTGCACATTAAACCTACAGGCTGTGCTCTGTTGGAACAAAATGACTGATCAATACAAGGAGGTGTCTACAACAGGAAGTGAACCTGCGTGACGTCACATAAACTTGACGTGCAACACTCGTTTTGCCTTTATCATGAATAAAAAAAACAACACTCCTTTATAAAACAACCTTTATAAATCAAAACGTAAGAAGATGAACATATACAAACACTTAAACACTTCAATAATATGGCTTTTAACAAGCCAGAATAATATGTAATGTTTTGTCCGCCAAAGAAGTATATTGTGTGTCAGTTTCTTATTTTATTTAAAAAAAAAAAAACTTGGTTAAAAGATTTCAGAGTGTGAGTATAAGTACTTTTTGAGCATATTCACAATACCGCGATAATATTGACAACCGTGATCATTTTGGTCACAATAATCGTGATATATAGTCACATTCCTTATCTAAAGTCAACAAGAAGTAGTTACATACAATTGTTTATTTTTTAAAGCTGTCCAGCGGCTTTGGACAACATTCTGAAAAGTTTTATAACTTCACATTTGTATTGACATATCAACCCCTTTATTGGGCACTCATTCATAAATTTACCCTATATTAGAGATGTCCGATAATGGCTTTTTTGCCGATATCTGATATTCCGATATTGTCCAACTCTTAATTACCGATTCCGATATCAACCGATACCGATATATACAGTCGTGAAATTAACACATTATTATGCCTAATTTTGTTGTGATGCCCCGCTGGATGCATTAAACAATGTAACTTTACCATGAATTGATTAACGTGGACCCCGACTTAAACAAGTTGAAAAACTTATTCGGGTGTTACCATTTAGTGGTCAATTGTACGGAATATGTACTGTACTGTGCAATCTACTGATACAAGTTTCAATCAATCAATCAAAAACAAGGTTTTCCAAAATAAGAGAACAACTTTAACTCCAGTTATGGAAAAAAGTGCCAACATGGCACTGCCATATTTATTATTGAAGTCACAAAGTCACAAAGAGGACGCTAAAGGCAGTGCCTTTAAGGCACGCCCCCAATAATGTTGTCCGGGTGGAAATCGGGAGAATGGTTGCCCCGGGAGATTGTCGGGTGGGGCATTGAAATTCGTGAGTCTCCCGGGAAAATCAGGAGGTTGAAACCGATACCGATAATTTCCAATATTACATTTTTTTAAAGCATTTATCGGACATCTCTAATTTTTATTTTAATATGTCAATGTTTTATCTATATAGTTATATATATATACATGCAGTATACTGTATATATCCCAATTTATATTAAAGTGTATAATAAAACATCAACAAGTATGTCCTTTTTTTTTGTATACCAGTACATTACAATATTATCATATCTTTATCACAAAGAAATCCGACATTTTAAACCCACTTCATGTGGCATAACAGGTAACAAGTCAGGGTACCAAATATAGTTAGTTTTGTGACAAAGGGTAAGAGATAATTTATTGAGCAAAACATTCCAAATTATGTTTAATAATAGAGGGAGAAGAAACAAAGTATGGTTCATTTACATTGATTGCTACAGCAAATGTTCAACATTTTAACATATTTTACTTCAAACATAACACTTTTTAATCTCAGAAAAGGCTAGAGACCAAAAGACTGGATGGTCTTATTTACCACGCAAATTAAAGCCCCGTCAATGTGAATTCCTGAACCAATTCAAGGGAAGACACCACTATAAGTTCAATTAGGGTCAACTTTTGTTTGCGTCAGTGCTCATAAATCAGCTTTCAGGCGAATAGCTTGACCCAATAGGGTCTATGTCTCTTAAAAAGGTCTCGTTCCGGTGCCTTTTTACAACATGGCAATACATCTATGAGAAACTGGGTTTTAAACGGGAGATCCTTCTTCCCATAATCACCCTTGGCGAACAATGTGATTTTTCGGCAGTAAAAAAAAGAGGTCTGAACAGAGGGAGGCGGTGGCGGCGGCCGAACAAAACTCCTGTGATGATTCTCACAGGTCGTGTCCGCGTCGTAAATGCAACTCTGACCCCGGCCAATAAGTTCCCATCGCGAAAGAAAGAAGGCACACATACACATACATTTCAAACGACAATGAGGGGCGGCCCGAGAGGATACTCTACAATAAGGCTAATAACAATCCAGGGCTACAAAATATTACACACAGCTGTTTTGAACAAAAAGTAACAACAGAACAAGCAATTGATCTTACAAGCTTCTCCATACAGCTTAAAAATGCAGCCTGGAGCTCCGCAACCTACTTTACCCGTCAGTAAATTACAGATGCAGAAGATGTTTAATCTAGTTAATTTAGTTTTTCTTCAGAGAATAGCCTAAGCGAGCATGATATTGCTGTTAAAATTGGAATTGCACTTTAATTGTCACATACACAATGTACAGTGAAATGTGTCTCTGCATTTAACCTATAGTATTGAGGCACCATAGACAGCCCGGGAACCAAATGTGGGTCATAGGTTAGCATTAGGGCTGCGAATCTTTGGGTGTTGTCATGTCTGTGTTCATGTTTTTGTTTGGCCATGTGCTGTTTTGTTTTTTGGACACTTCCTTAGTTCCTGGTTTCACTTCCTGGTTTTGTTTGTCACCATAGCAACCATTAGTTTCACCTGTTCCACGTTTGGACTCACACACACCTGTCTCACGTTTTCACAGTCATGTCATGCACCTGTTCACAGTTAGTCACGCACCTGTTTTCACTTTTCATGTCACTATATAGGCTTTTCTGTTTCTGTTGTTCGTCCTGGCGACATCACCCATTCATGCCATGTCCACAGTTCCTTGTCACGTTAGTTCTTGTTTCATCTCTTGTCACGTAAGTTTTTGTTTGTTTAATGTTCATAGTTCTCCGCCATTGTGCGCGCCTTTTGTTTTCCTAGTCAAGTTTTTTACCTCCGCTGTGAGCGCCTTTTGTTTGTACCTTTTGTTTGAGTTTATAGTAATAATTAAACTATGTCTTTACCTGCACGCCACGTCCGTTCCAATTCTTTTGCACCACGGGAGAGCAAACCACGCCATAGACCAAGTCCTGACAGATGTCGCCAGCACGAGAGCTCTCCCGCAAAAAAATGGGACAATTTTGACGAGGTAACGTGGGAGGTCCTGCGCGCCATGGAAGCCGAGACACTCCGCCATTCCCCCATGGAGCGCAGGGATCTCATGTGGGGTCCGACCGGCAAACTGGTGCCGATCAGCTCCCTTTGGTCCGAGGATGGCGCTGCGTCACCGCAGTCCCGGAAGCGCCGCTCCCAACGAAGGACGTCAGGGAGGGCTTCCACAAGCATTGGAAAGGACGCATCGTTCCCGCAAGCTCCTCCCCCTCCGGGCGGAAACGAGCTGCAGCCAGCCCGGCTTCCCCAGGACGACGTCACGCCGCTGCCAGTGGGTGACGTCATGGATTTTTTTCCCCTGAACTCTTTTTCTTGTCAGCCACATCCAACCAAAGACTCTAAATCCATGATTAAATATTACCAAGACATGTTTTTAGAAATCAGATCCTGTCAATCACAGTCACCCAATTTTCATGCCCCGCCCCCCAGGACTCATGCCACGCCCAAGTCAGAAATTTTTTTTTCACCCACAAAAGCCCAGGTGGGGGGGAAAGAAAGACATTTTGGACAATTTAGAGGGGAGGATTCTGCCCTCCTCCTGAACCCCCTCCGCCCACCCCAAAAGACGGTTCCAGACCGCGGGGAGCGCGTCTGGTATCCGCTCCTTGAGGGGGGGGCTAGGGCTGGGAATTGTTCAGGTGGGGTGGCTCAGCATCGTCACGCCAAGCCACAGCCACCAGCACGACCCCCACCACCAGTCTTTCGTCACGCCAAGACACAGCCACCAGCACGACCCCCACCACCAGTCTTTCGTCACGCCAAGCCACAGCCTCCAGCACGACCCCCACCACCTGTCTTTCGACCTGCCAAGCCACAGCCACCAGCACGACCACCACCACCAGTTTTTCGACCATGCCAAGATCTACCTGCTCCACGCCAAGCGCCACCAGTACCTGCTCCACGCCAAGCGCCACCAGTACCTGCTCCACGCCAAGCGCCACCAGTACCTGCTCCACGCCAAGCGCCACCAGTACCTGCTCCACGCCAAGCGCCACCAATACCTGCTCCACGCCAAGCGCCACCAGTACCTGCTCCACGCCAAGCGCCGCCAGTCGCAGCTTCACGACGCCAAGTGCCGCCAGTCGCAGCCCCACGCCGCCAAGTGCCGCCAGTCGCAGCCCCACGCCGCCAAGTGCCGCCAGTCGCAGCCCCACGCCGCCAAGTGCCGCCAGTCGCAGTCCCACGCCGCCAAGTGCCGCCAGTCGCAGCCCCACGCCGCCAAGTGCCGCCCGTGGCTGCCCCACGCCGCCAAGTGCCGCCCGTGGCTGCCCCACGCCAAGACCAAAGCCAAGACCAAGACCCGCCAAGTGACCAAGACCAAGACCCGCCAAGTGACCAAGACCAAGACCCGCCAAGTGACCAAGACCAAGACCCGCCAAGTGACCCAAACCAAGACCAAGTCCAAGCACCGCCACACCAAGACCAAGTCCAAGACCAACTACGCCAAGACCAAGACCAACCACGCCAAGTCCAAGACCAAGACCAACCACGCCAAGTCCAAGACCAAGACCAACCACGCCAAGACCAAGTCCAAGACCAAGACCCAGACCCTCGCCAAGACAAAGACCAAGACCCATGCCAAGACCAAGACCCTCGTCAAGACCCGCCACGCCAAGCTTCGCCGCCTGACGCACCACGCCAAGCTTCGCCGCCTGCCACGACAACGCGCCCACCTCCTCGTCGGCCAAGGATGTGGCCATTCCATGGGCGTCCGCCACGCCAGGTGCGCCGACCTCCTCGTCTGCCACGAATGTGGCCATTCCCAGGTCGCCCACCTCGTCAGGTTCAGCGGCGGTCTACCCGCCGTCGCCACCTGACTCTGCCCCGGTGGATTCGGGGACACCTGGTCTGGCGATCCACCGCCATGTCCCCCTCCCCCCCTCCCATGACTCTTGATCCTGTTTTTTGTTTTTGGACATCTGGGATCTGTCCGTAAGGGGGGGGTTCTGTCATGTCTGTGTTCATGTTTTTGTTTGGCCATGTGCTGTTTTGTTTTTTGGACACTTCCTTAGTTCCTGGTTTCACTTCCTGGTTTTGTTTGTCACCATAGCAACCATTAGTTTCACCTGTTCCACGTTTGGACTCACACACACCTGTCTCACGTTTTCACAGTCATGTCATGCACCTGTTCACAGTTAGTCACGCACCTGTTTTCACTTTTCATGTCACTATATAGGCTTTTCTGTTTCTGTTGTTCGTCCTGGCGACATCACCCATTCATGCCATGTCCACAGTTCCTTGTCACGTTAGTTCTTGTTTCATCTCTTGTCACGTAAGTTTTTGTTTGTTTAATGTTCATAGTTCTCCGCCATTGTGCGCGCCTTTTGTTTTCCTAGTCAAGTTTTTTACCTCCGCTGTGAGCGCCTTTTGTTTGTACCTTTTGTTTGAGTTTATAGTAATAATTAAACTATGTCTTTACCTGCACGCCACGTCCGTTCCAATTCTTTTGCACCACGGGAGAGCAAACCACGCCAAAGACCGAGTCATGACAGGTGTCTCACGATTCGATTCAATATCGATTCTTGGGGTCACGATTCGATTCAAATTCGATTTTTTTCCCGATTCAACGCGATTCTCAATTCAAAAACAATATTTTCCCGATTCAAAAGGATTCTCTATTCATTCAATACATAGGATTTCAGCAGGATCCACCCCAGTCTGCTGACATGCAAGCAGAGTAGTAGATTGTTGTAAAAAGCTTTTATAATTGTAAAGGACAATGTTTTATCAACTGATTGCAATAATGTAAATTTGTTTTAACTATTAAATGAACCAAAAATATGACTTATTTTATCTTTGTGAAAATATTGGACACAGTGTGTTGTCAAGCTTATGAGATGCGATGCAAGTGTAAGCCACTGTGACACTATTGTTCTTTTTTTTCTATAATGATAATGTCAATGAGGGATTTTTAATCACTGCTATGTTGAAATTGTAACTAATATTGATACTGTTGTTGATAATATTCATTTTTGTTTCACTACTTTTGGATTGTGCTGTGTCGTGTTTGTGTCTCCTCTCAATTGCTCTGTTTATTGCAGTTCTGAGTGTTGCTGGGTCGGGTTTGGTTTTGGAATTGGATTGCATTGTTATGGTATTGCTGTGTATTGTTTTGTTGGATTGATTATTTAAAAAAAAAAAAAAAAAAAATTTTTTTTTAAATAAATAAAATAAAAAAATCGATAAAAAAAAAAAAAAGAGAATCGATTCTGAATCGCACAACGTGAGAATCGCGATTCGAATTCGAATCGATTTTTTCCCACACCCATAGTTAACATCATGGTCAGTAAGGTATGCCATTTGAGGTAAAAAGTGGGTAAAGTGTCCTGCACAAGGACATAACAGCAGTGACTGGGATGTACAAAGGGGGATTCGACCCACCAGCCCTTCAATTACTGGATGACTAGCACTACAATTAATATATGGCATCTATGACGTGCCCAATAAGCGCATCTTGGAGCCACACGCTCTGTCGGACACAGACGTGACCAAAAACACAGCTCATTAGCATTAAAGCTACAGACACACAAAACTGTGTATACGTCGGGCTTACTAAAAGCGCCTTTAAACTGTTTAAATTCCAGCATCAAGGTTTGATTTTGATACAACACATTTCCAATACACTATTGTGGCGCCACAAAGACTTAAAATGAGTGAAAAATATGACATACAATTGGCTTTCCCACAACATAACACCACTGTCACATCAAATACCTGACCACAGACAGTCTATTAGCCCTGAAGGCCTGGCAGGACCATGTCCCAAAACGTTCCCAGGAAGTCCAATGTATGTGTGTGTATGTAGGTTGCAGTGGCCTCCTCTTTGGGGGCAGACGGGTGTTTAGACAGTCGCTCTCTCGGGGGATTACACAGCCTTAGGATTGTGTCAAGGAAAAGAAAACATCACATGCTAGGCTGCCCGCTGCATAAACACGGAGTGGTGGCATGTCAACAAATGGTCACTGAAATCGCTCTGTATGACTACTCCATATTACTTACTAAATTACATAGCATACAACATTCACTATGAATGCAAAAATACACTATTAAAATCATGCCCGACCATCATGTAAACACAATGAAGCAAATATATAACATTGGCAAATTACCATGAAAACTAGATTAGTACTCAGTACGTTTGAATTCTTACGACTCACCATTCAATTCAATTTCTGTTCATGGGGTAATGATTCAATTCAGAATCGATTCCTGATTCAACAACATGGTTATCGATTCAAACCTTGTAATATATTATTTGGTATATAAATGATAATAAAAACGGTTCAAAACAGGTTACAAAAGCTCTTCTCGCCAGCTGACATATGACGTACACGCGCAGCAAGTAAGCGCAGAGATGGCCTAAAAAAACTATTAAAAAAAAAAACGATTCTTGAAAATTTGGAATCGATTCAGAATCATAATAAAAATTAATCTTTGGTTATAAATCGATTTTGACATATGAATCGATTTTTACCAGCACCCCAGTACTCAGTGGAGCGTAGACCTCCTAAGATCTACTTCTATGTTACTTCCTGGTTCAAGGTCCTATGGAACAAAAGCCAATGAATGTTCCAATGACACCAAAGTGACCTAAATTGTAAAAATTAAAAATACATTTCATGATTTCCACCTTTTTCTAAGTGTGCACTGACATTTGACAAGCTCTTTCTTGGTCATTGCACCAATCTTCTACAAACTTTTGGTAAGAACTGACTACTTGGCAAACCAACAAACATAGGCGTTCTTGGCAAAGGTAATGAAAGTTACAACCAAGAAAATGTTGACAATGTTGTATTTGGACAAATAAATGGGAAATTCAGTCAATAAATTAACAATTCTGTTGTGTCAAATGGTGACAGTAAAATACAATTGTATTCTATTAGCTTTGACAACTAGCCAACTAATGACAGCATATTACTTACGTATTACTTTATATAGGCCTCAAACGTCATTTAAATTTTAGGTTGTTTCAATGATCACTTAAGATACGATTGTGTCTTAAGTAGAGATGTCCGATTATAACTTTTTTGCCGATATCCAATATTCCGATATTGTCCAACTCTTAATTATCGATTCCGATATCAACCGATACCGATATATACAGTCGTGGAATTAACACATTATTATGCCTAATTTTGTTGTGATGCCCCGCTGGATGCATTAAACAATGTAACAAGGTTTTCCAAAATAAATCAACTCAAGTTATGGAAAAAAGTCCCAACATGGCACTGCCATATTTTTATTATTGAAGTCACAAAGTGCATTATCTTTTTTAACATGCCTCAAAACAGCAGCTTGGAATTTGGGACATGCTCTCCCTGAGAGAGCATGAGGAGGTTGAGGTGGGCGGGGTTGGGGAGGGGTGGGGGGGGTTAGGGGGTTAAGGGGGTAGCGGGGGGTGTATATTGTAGCGTCCCGGAAGAGTTAGTGCTGCAAGGGGTTCTGTTGTGTTTATGTTGTGTTACGGTGCGGATGTTCTCCCGAAATGTGTTTGTCATTCTTGTTTGGTGTGGGTTCACAGTGTGGCGCATATTTGTAACAGTGTTAAAGTTGTTTATACGGCTACCCTCAGTGTGACCTGTATGGCTGTTGACCAAGTATGACTTGCATTCACTTGTGTGTGTGAAAAGCCGTAGATATTATGAGATTGGGCCGGCACGCAAAGGCAGTGCCTTTAAGGTTTATTGGCGCTCTGTACTTCTCCCTACGTCATAAATTTTACTTTTTGAAACCGATACCGATAATTTCCGATATTACACTTTACACATTTATCGGCCGATAATATCGGCAGTCCGATATTATCGGACATCTCTAGTCTTAAGTGATCACTGAAACAACATTTTACCAATTTTTAAATACTCGCTATTTTGTTTTTTTCCCCAAAATATAGGGCACTAGTAGTAGTAGCAACTGGGGCAAATGCAGCTGCCTAGCAATTTCACTTCACTTATTGCCTTTTTCCACAGTCCTGTAGTAAGTAGATATAATAGAAAGGTTAAAAAAAAATTAAATACCTGGGGGGAAATGCTGAATAATGTCTTTAAAGTACAGTTTCAAACTAGCATTACAACCTGTTGTGGCCTAAAATGTTGTTGTGAGGCGCCACCCAAGCTTACTGCAGAAAGGCAGCAGGTGCGCATGTTAATGAGGAAACGGCAGCTGCTGCCCGGGCAGAATCTACGGCCGCCCTCAAAAGCCACCCCCCCATATTCCCACTACTCTTCCTTCCATCCTTCCTCCTCATGATCCTCCATTCCAACACTGTCTGGACACAACCTGTAAGGGTTGTCCAAACTTTTTCCAAGCAAGGCCAACTACAAAAATTATTTCGATTGATAATTGTCATTTGTCAATCAAGACAAACTACGAAGTTATAAAAAAAACAAGATGAAAGGGATAACTTTTAGGCTTATATTATATGTAACAAAGCAACTAGTTGCGAATCTTGCGGGCATGTACAGCCAGGTAAAAATATATTATTAATTTTAGGGACTGTCCAAAACTCACTCTGTAACACCTAAGGGTGTAACGGTACACAAAAATGTCGTACCTCGGTTTAGAGGTCACGGTTCGGTTCATTTTCAGTACAGTAAGAAAAAAACAAAATATACATTTTGTGGTTATTTATTTACCAAAATTTGTAAACAATGGCTTTATCCTTTTAACATAACCATAACGTATATTTACACACAGTGTCGATTGCCAGGGTTAATGCAGTCAACATATATAAAATAAAAACTAAATAAGATAAGGCTCAGAATTGGTTTCTTAACAAAACCTTTCTACATATAAAGTGCAACATTTCCACATATAAAGTGCAACATTAAACTGCTTCAAGTTGTTGCTCAGATTAAATAAAATGACAAAACTTTTCTTCTACATACAAAAAGTGCAACATTAAACAGTTTCAAGTCAACTCTGCCTCAGATTAACTTTTCTTTTCCCCCCAGCCTTTAACCCTGGTGACTTTCACTCAATTTTTATGTTTTTTGCCAGAAAAATCAGTTTATCCACATTGTCTGCAGAAAGAGCAGACCTGCTTGCAGGCTGGGCACGGAGGTAGCAGGTATGGCGAGATAGTGCCTGGCTAACTTGGCAGTAAGAGGATATATGGGCTCATTGTTCTTCCACCATAGAAGTGGGTCAAAATCTAGTTTTTAATGCAATATGGTCTTAAATTTGCTGCTATAAAAACACCAACGGCATTTGTTATTGCTTTAGCCCTGCCTGACTCGCCGAGGAGAGGCTGCTTGAATGCGGTGGGAGCTGTGTTTGTTCGTCTTTATCTTCGTTGAAGCGATGTTATCCATTGTTGTATCGCACCACGAAACCGAAATGTTTCCAAACGGGAGATCTTAACGAGGCAAGAGGGTCTTCCAGCTCTGGCTTTTACACGTTGTCGTAGCCTAGTGTATATATGTGTGTGGGTGTGTGTGTATATCAGTGACGTGCGGTGAGGTTCATGGCTGGTGAGGCACTGACTTCATCACAGTCAGATTTACAAACATA